>NC_056727.1:912375004-912565014 GCF_019279795.1 Protopterus annectens | reverse complement strand
AAACACTTGGCACTTAAGAGGTTGGTATAATGGCCAAGGTGTATGCTTCACAGCCACCAGGTACAGGGTGTGAATCTCACCTATGGAAAGGAAATTGGTTAGGCTTAAAATGTCGCTCGCACAAGGGCAGCTAGCCTAATACTTACCTATGAAGAAGTTATGAGAAACTTTGAAGCTGCATTCTATCTGCATGTAATTTCATGCAGAAATTATTTGTAACCGTTCAATTTACATACATAAACCCATGGCAGGGTCTCAGTACACTGGAGCACTTTGTTTATACAATCATTTATACGTCCTGCAGTTTACAACGTATCTACTTTGTGGGTGAGCATCGGGACAGGGCAGGAATTTGAATACTACAGCAAGAAATTCTCAGGACATGTGGAAAACTTGCATGCAATACTGTCAAATGGATAACTTCCTTCCTCAAAAGAACAATTCATATTTCAAGTTCTTAGCACAGGAAATCTAGATTTGTGTTAGCATGCATTTTTCAGAAGGATATGAAGTCTGAAACTCGAGTGTATGTCATTTAGTGATTTGCCAGAAAACCACAAATTTTATGAGGAACAGACCAAAAAAGCTAAAAATCTGAACATTCTACAAAAATCTGGACAGTTGAACGGTATGACAATTCCTTCAATAAGGAGGCCATACTAAAACCACCTGCTGCCACAGTAGGTGGACCTTCAGCAGTGTACATTCATTCATATGCAATATATGGAAAATTACAATAATTTAATTTGATCTTCTCAATCTGGGAACACGAAGAGCAAGAACTAGAAATGTCAGATAGACACCAAATCAGCACTGCAAGACTTAAAGGCATTCAAAGATGACTACTACCGGATTTAATGCACAGGAAATGTGAAACAAGGCTAAATGGCAAACAGTTTAGCTTTGTTTTCAAACACAGGCACTGACTGACAGGGAAAAAAGTTTAAGGAACGACTGAACCCATAGCTGTCCTTTGTTAGTTTTGCGACATGAAGGACTTACTAGGCTGGATGGTGGGATAAGAATCTACGCATGGTGACCAAAATACACAGTGTTAACTGTCCTTATATATGTGTTGCACGCGGGCGCACAGACACACACAATGTGCAAGTACTCTGCTTCACAATACAAACTCACATAAAAGATGGCAGCAGTGACATCAACAGTAGAAATGACCACACTTTTTTATTCCCTGTTAGGCAAGAAAAAACACTAAACGTCTATTTGTTAGTCTGAGATGTCATGAGAGGAATTATAAAACTAGGTGTTGTATTTTAGAAGACAGCATTATACACAATACAAAATATATGTTCACACATACACAGGCGGAAAAGTGATAAAGCCATCACTGCTCCTCATACAACCAGTGTTTCGTTAGTGGCAAGGGAGGTGGAAGGATAGGGTGGAGGAGGATGGGAGTGAGCATCTGATGCTGGCTCATCCATTCTATGGGGAGGGGACTACCTAGGCTCACTGCAACAGCAGAATTAATAGCTTGTTGGTCAAGAGGTCACTCATACATTAGGTGCACATGCACCTTGTGAAGGCAGTCACTGTAGAGACTGTAAGGCTACCTCAAAGTTGTGGTAGGTTTACAAAGCACTTCCTGGCAGAACTATAACACTGCTCCTGTGTCATAAATCTCCACAACTGCCTCCAAACAGTGGCTTGGGTTCAGCACAGGGGAAACTAATGCAGGTCCAGTATACCTGGTGAATGAAGAGAGGAGCTGGTGGTCAGATGTGAAATAGGCATTACTCCAGGTTCAATAAAAGGTTGAAATGACTATTTGCAGACTCTGCTCCCCTCAAGGATAAAACCAACTCTTCCAGTCCATTGATCTTTTTTTTGTATGTTCCTAACAAATAAACTGAAAAGCAGTCTGCATAAACATACAGACTATTACATCAGAAAGGACACAGACAACTGCTCAGCATTAATCAAGTCAACTGCATTCTACAATAGTGGCGGAGATTTAGGCCTTCCACCTACCAGTGCTGTAGACAGTTTTTCCAAGCAGCAGTAGCCAAATCATATGGCATGGTATGGAATATATCAAAACTGGCCATTTTGACCAGTGAGGTAAAGCTAAAATTGAATGATGAATGCAATCTCCACCTATAGTAAATATCATAAATATTTATAAACCTGCAACTGCAACAGAACCCACTCAGCAAATGCTGTGAGATAATACTATTAAACAACTCAGCAATGGACTGAAAATCAGTGTCTAGACCTATAAATGCACTGCTTTCAGATATTGAAGTGTCAAGTAATACTTTATGTAAAAATTAGGTACATAATGAGCATTTCAGAGTACTTCAAAAAGCCAGTCAATCCCTATAGCTACTCTGTAAAGTACAGATTAAAAAGTGTATTTTTGGACACAAATCCATCTGGTGCATGTGATAGGAGTTTCACATGTAAAAGATGCAGTTTTCAGATCAGCAAAAATCTGAAGAAAGAGAGTCACCTCATGGATGTGAAGCTATCATCTAGTGAAAAAAAAAAGCAACCATTAAGTTAGGAGGCTCTGGAAAATGGACATAGATGTGCTCCAAAAGCAGTGAGACAACAAATGAAAGTGGTTTCAGTTTTGCTTTATCAATACTTAAAGCAATTTGAGGCATCTAGGATGATTATTGCGAGTTTTTCAAAGAGTATGATTCCAGGCTACCACTGGAGCAAACAGTGAGAGATGGAGTCAGTCAGTTGAATTAATATTCAGAACTAGTGTGAATAATTAAGTCAATGTAAACAAAATTTAAAGCAAGGTAGAATAATTTGAGCTCAGGGAAGCTTTGCAACATGAAGGGTTTGACCTTCTAGAACATTTCCAAGATGGTGCAGTGGACTGGTTTAACAGATCACTAGGAAAGCCCTGGGATTCTTTTGATTATAAAATGCTGAGGTATTTCTAGGTGGAAGAACTGCTCAGAGCTATGCATGCAAATGGTGCACTTTTTTTCTATAACGGGGTGAAAGAAGGTAGAGCAAAGATGAATTTAGGATGAACTGGAATCTGGACAAAAACCCACTACAGTTTAAATGAGACTGGTAGAATGATTTCCTGACAAAGTGGTTTAAAAGCCAACACGTCTATATAAGCTACTAATTCTTAGATCACTGTCACTCTCGAGATGAATTTCATACAAGTAATCCTGTGCATGACTAGTTTTTCCACAAGTGACTGAACTACATTTCTTTGCAGCTGGTGTGAGACAGTGATTACAGCACAAGCTATTAATGTGATCAATGTTTTAAGAGTATTAGTGAATTTGACAAGACGTTTAGAATGATTCGCAAGTTGTAGTCATCTGTAAATGAAGTTAACCAAACATTTAGCATGCGTTTATACTTCACACACATTAACAAAACTGGAAACAGACTAGGAAAGAATCTTGGATGATACAGTTGGCTACATTTCGCTTTGTGGAGAGGGCATTGTTTTAATGTTATAGGTTATGTTTGACAGGCAGTTATCCCAGCAAACTACAGAGGGATTTATGTTTAGTTGAGTTAATTTATTTTTAATGCCAAAGTGGGGAGTGGCAAAACTTTGGCTAAGTCCATGTAAGCACTGTGAACAAAAGTTCTTCATTTAGGGCTTTGGTGAGTTTTTTCAAAAGAAGGCAACAAGATGAAGGATGGCTGGATCTATACCTCTCAAAGCCAGACTGTAAACAGTCTAGACAGTAGACAGCTGCAGATCTTCTATGTTGCAGATAATTACTTCTACAGCACTACAAGCCATAGCTTTATGAAGAAGGCTACTGAGACTAAGGCCCATCAGTTACCTAGATCAGCAAAGTGGTTCCCCTTGCAAAGAAAAACTATGGAGTTTCTCAACCCTTCTGGTATATATCCTGTGGAAAATCTGTGACATGCAGAAGTCTGACTAGCCAATTCTTTAAGATAACCATTGAGCAGCCAGACATGTCTTGTCCCATACATACATTTTTTGTTTTGCATAGAGTGGTTGAAACTTCGGACTATATTAAAGTGGGGACACTTACAAGATGGCTTTACACCGAGTAACAGCTTAAGTCTAGCTCTCCCAGTGTGAAGAGAGAAACTTAGCAGAGAAAACCAGTGGACCTGGATTTCCGAGTAAATTTCAGTAACCAGCTAGTGCACTGCCTGTGCACCTGGAAAAGGGAAATACAGTGGACCTGAAAGAAAGTCAGCTACAAAAGGCAACAAAAAAACACTGAGTGGGAAAATTACTATAACTGTTCAGCAGAAAGAAGTGCAAGCTCCAGACATTATACTTTCCTCAAGGTTACTTGAAGTAAAGCAAATGCACAACAGACCTGACTAAAATAAATGAAACACTGATGCAGTATATCAACTCTAATAAAAGGCTGGAATAAATTGAAGAAGCTTTAAACAAATACTCAGATAAGGTGATAAAACTCCAAAACTCAGAGGTCTAAATGAAGAAAAGGCTGGCTGAATATGAAAGTAAACAAGAGAGGTTTCAAAAAATAACAGAATTAGAGGACAGAGCATGTAGGGAAAAGCTGAGATTTTCTGCTGTACTTGAGAAGTTGGAAGGAACACTATTAATTTCATGAAAACCGGAATAAGAAACTGGACTGTTTTCCACAACAGGAACTGGTGTATTTCTCAAACCCGGCTATGAGAAAACAACCTAGACCTTTAACAGCGAAAATGCGATCTTACCAGGAGTTGATTCTGACAAAGCTGTGGCAGAAGGACAACACACTAAAAGTGGGAGACAGCAGAGTGTTTGCGGAGAATGACTACTCATTGTACACAGGGCAGAAGAGGAATAAATGTAATCCATTATTTAAGGAATGTCAAAAACAGGCATGAGATTCAAATTGTTGTACCCAGCCATCTTCAAAATATTTTCCCTGGAGGAAAAAACATTTTTTTGCTAAGGAAGAAATACACAAGTTTATCCAACAAAAAAGGTGAGCTGTGAAAAGTAGTTTTGTACCTACCATACATGTAGATGTTAGAGTGTATACACTGCTGCAGTCATAACACTTGGGTTATCCTGCCGTCAGGCGGTTCCCCAGTCGGCCTGAGTTCCAAAGTCTTGGTCCGGCGTCAGTTGCTGTCGCCTCCTCTCTGACTTCAGTGCGACAGGGGTATACAAGATGCAGCCAACGCCATTTTCTTCAGTTTTTCTTGCCCCAGATGTCAGGTGCCTCCAAATAGGTAGACAATTCCAATTGCTAATGAAACATAAGCAAGATAAGAAAAAAACAACTTACAGCTACCAGCAAATACTCCCCATAGGTAGTAAGGGCAGAAGACATAGGTACGTACCAGGGAGTAAGAGGGGAAGGAGGGAGGGTAACCTGGACTGCAGCACTGTATACACTCGAACATCTACATTTATGGTAGGTACAAAACTGTACTACGTTCATCGTGTTACACTGCCGCAGTCATTACACTTGGGTAGAATCCCAAAGCTGAGGTAGGGTAGCTGGTTCTATAAGGCATTAGGAGTGGCCAAGGCCCTGCAGTACTGCAGTGGCGAAGGCAGCTCTGGATTTAGAGTATAGAAGCAGATGGTAATGCTTGGTGAAGGTATGTACAGAACTCCAAGTTGCTGCTTCCAAAATATCCTTGGTAGGCAGTTGAAGTGGCTGTTGCCCTGGTGGAGTGAGATCTAATGTTGCTAGGTACAGGTTTTCCATGGTATGTGTAGCAGAAATGTATGCAATGTCCTATCCATTTTGAAATGGTCTGTTTTGAAATGGCTTTTCCCTGTGCTCCTGCAGCATATGCTACCAATAATTGCTCAGATTTTCTGAAAGCTTTGGTTTTGTCCAAGAAGAAGCGCAACTGCCTGTGAATGTCCAAAGAGTGCAGTAGTCTCTCCCCTTTATTCTGTGGTTTAGGATAAAAAGTTGGCAGGTGAATAGTTTGGTTTAGAGCTACACTGGATATCACCTTTGGCATAAACGTAGGGTTAGTTAAATGAGGAAAGGTTCCACTGCCATTAGTGCCTGTAATTCTGAAACTCTTTGTGCTAATGTTATTGCCAGGAGGAGAGCAGTTTTCCAAGAGATATATTTTAATTCTGCTGTGTTGGCTGGCTCAAAAGGAGGTAAAGTTAGTTTTTCCAAAACAAAGTTGAGGTCCCAAGTTGGAGTAGGTGCTCTACGGGGCTGTCTTATGTTTTTAGCCCCTCTGAGGTACTGTTTTAACAGAGGATTAGAGAAAATTGGTGGATCCATGTTGTAATGAGCAGAGATGGCAGAGGCGTGGATCTTGATGGATTAGAAGGAGAGGCCTTTGCCCAGCATCTCAGTTAAGTATTGTAGTATCTGAGGAATGTTTGGGACAAGAGGGTCAAGGCTGTGAGCTTGGTTCCAGGCACAGAATCTCTTCCATTTATCCGAATAGGCTTTCCTGGTACTTAGCCTTCTGGCCTCCAGAATGACATCTATAACAGCTTTGGAGAGATGCATTGCTTGCTTGACTAAGGAATCTTCCATGCAACTAGGTTTAAGGTCTTTAGCTGACTGTGTAGTATTTGATTGTTGTGCCGAGTCAGCAGATGTGGGATACGAGGCAAAATCCAGGGTGGTCCTTGTGCTAAGCTCCTTAAGATTGGGTACTAGAGCTGGCGTGGCCAGTCTGGTGCAATCAGGATCATCTTTGGCTCTTCTTGCCTGGCTTTTATGAGTACCATTGGCAGAAGCGGTAGTGGTGGGAAAGCGTATACTTGTAGGTTCTCCCAGCTGAATGAGAGGGCATCCACTTTCCATGCTTGTGGATGGTAACTCCTTGTGCAGAATTTTTGTAGCTGGCAGTTTATTGGGGATGCAAACAAATCTATGTCCAGGCTCCACCATTGCTGTGTTATCATTCTGAATATTTGTGGATTTAATTCCCATTCGTGGGGATCCATGATGTTTCTGCTTAAGTCATCTGCCAGTGTGTTTTTCTCTCCTGGCAGAAATTGTGCTTGCAGATGAATTTGAAGGTTTATAGCTGCGTTCCACAAGGTCATGGCTTGTCTGCATAGGGAGTAGGAGTGAGTGCCCCCTTGCTTATGTACCACATAACTGTGGTGTTGTCGGTCTTTATTAGTAGTTGTCCTGGATGCAGCAGGTCCTTGAAAGCTATAAGGGCATTTTGTACAGCTAGCATCTCTTTTTGATTGATGTGAAGATGCCTTTGTTCTGCGGGCCACGTGTCCTGAATACATTTGCCTGTCATGTGTGCCCCCCAGGCATAATCCGATGCATCTGTTGTCAGTGTTTGCCTGGCTGTGGATTGTGTAAAAGGCTGTCCCTTGTTAAGGTGACAAGCTTGAGCCCACCACTGAAACTCCTGTTGAAGGCATGAGATTAGTGGTATAACTGTTTCCAAACTTTGACAGTGTTGAGACCATACATTCTTTAGGTACTATTGTAGTTTCCTCATAAGCAGTTTGGCATATGGAATTAGTAGTATGCAGGATGCCATGTAACCCAAGGCCTGCAGAATTTTTCTTGCAGGGAGTTGGGTCTTTGTTGCCATCAATTGAAAGTATTGAGTCAGTTGTCTTTGCTTGTCTGGCGTGAGATAAGCCATCTGGACCGTTGTGTTCAAGCTGGCACCCAGGAATATAATCTCTTCTGAGGGCACTAGTTTTGATTTCTTTTCGTTTACGGTGTACCCCAGGCAACTTAGTAACTTTTTTTACAAACACCATATGCTTTAGAAGAATGTCCTTGCTCTCTGCTTGAATCAGGCAGTCGTCCAGATACAGATAAATTTGAATTCCTTTCTGTCTGCAAAATGCAATTACTGGCGCCAGACACTTTGTGAAGACCCTGGGCGCAGTAGATAAGCCAAAGGGCAGTGCAGAGAATTGGTAGTGCATTGAACCAGCTATGAATCCAAGGTATCTCCTGCAGTTTTGTCCGATAGGGACATGCAGGTATGCCTCTGAGGTCCAAAGTCACGAGCCAAGCTTTCGTACCCAGCATGGGAAGAAGCTACTGTAATAACATTTTGAATTTCGGAACATCCAGGTAAGTGTTTAGAGATGAAAGATCCAGAATGGGCCTCCAGGCTTTGTCCTTTCTGGGTACCAGAAAAAGTCTTGAGAAGAATCCTTGTCCTTGCTCCTGTGATGGTACCTTTTGAATAGCTCTCATATCCAGGAGTGCTATAATTTGTTTTTGAGCCTCTGCCCACTGATTTGGTGGCAGATTTGGCATTTATTTTAACCTTGGCAGAGTGTGAAAGTGGAACCTGTAACCTTGAAATACAATGTTGAGAACCCATTTGTCTTTGGTGATCATTTGCCAATTGTGGTAGAAGAGTGCCAGTTTTCCTCCCAAGGGGGCTGCCAAGAGGGATTTGTTTGGCAGCTGTAGTGGGAAGTCATTGGAGCTGCTTTTTATATGGTTGGGGCCTGTCTTCCCCTTCTTTCTGACCTGATGCAACCCATTGTCGAGGCCTATAAGGACCTTGTGTTTGACCTCTACCTCTTGGACATCTGTATCTTCCCCCTTTGAGGTCTGTCTGTAATTGGAAAGGACTAAATTGTAGTTGGCCAGTTTCTGCTAAATCTAGGAGGCTGAACCTGTAAGAAATCCTTCACCATTTACATAGATTTTGCCTTATCCTCCATTCTCTTTAATACCTCTTCTGCCTTAACTCCAAATAACACATCCTGCTGCAAATGTGCATCCAATAATTTTGCTTTAACATGATCTGGTAACGTATGTTCTTTTAACCAAGCATGTCGTCTAATGACAGAGCCTGTAACTGCTGCTCTGCAGGAGGCCTCTAGAGAATCAAAACCACATTGTAAAGTATGCTTTCCCACTTGTTCAGCTGCATGCAATAAATCCTGCATCTCTTTAAAATTAGGAAGATCCAATTCTGGTAGCAGTTTTTGTTTTAACTGAGACAGTATAAATTGCTGACATTTTAGCAAGTGAAACTGGCAATTTAAGGCTCTCATTGCTAAAGTTGCAGACGTATATACTTTCTTTCCCCATCTGTCTAATGCTCTGGAATCTCTGTCAGAGGGAACTGGATTCTTGGCTGATGAGGCCTTAACTCCTTTGGGTCCCTGAGAAATAGTTTCAGGGTCAGCTACAGGGCTTTTATACAGAAATTTATGTGAGTCAGGGACTCTGTAGTATCTGTCAGGTTTAACAGGGGCTGGAGGTAAGGAATCTGGATTTAAGCTGGATTCAGTATACACATCATCCACAATTAACACTGGCGGGATAGCAAGGGGTCTGTGTTGAGGTAATAAAAGGAAGTCTGAGCCTTTTCTTGGATTCAGAGTAATCTTGGCCTTCCCAGTGGAAATGCTCCCTCATGGTTTGTAGGGTTTCCCCAAAGGAGTAGTCCTCAGGCAGTGAGGCTGATGGAATTGATTCCTCAGCATCAGAATCCTCATAAGGGGGTAAAGAGTATCCTACACGTCTGAGGATGAATCAGAAGAGATGGACATCTGGTCGGATGAGTCATAGTCTGCACCCTGTCTAGGCCTTTTATCGGGGGGGGGGGGATGGGACCCCCTGATCAGAGTGATTAGGTCTTCGGCCATTTTGAGCATTTGTTTCTTAGGCATGGAGGCCTACCCTGGAGAATGCTGCATTTCTTTGATTCTAAAGGAGGCTTAGACTTAGCTGAGGGTTTAATGCTCAACAGAGTAGGTCTGAAGACACCCTCTGAAGCTGTGGGTTGCTCAGCTACTCCAGATCCCTCTGAAAGGTTAGTCTCGGAAAGCTAAATAACTTGTGTATCCGAAGGCCCAGCCATCTCCACGTGGGAGTTAGAGGCGGCCTGTGGTTCTACAGAAGCGGTCATTAGGGGCTGCGAAGGCGCCTCGCTGAAAACTGGAGAACCGGCAACTGGCCTAGAAGAGGCTTTGTCGTCAGTTTTGGGCCTCTGATGCCTATCCTTGTCTCTGCACTTCGTGTATTCCGGTCATCGGAAGTTCCGACGCATGGTATAATTGAATTTTCTACCAAAATAATGTCAGGCAAAATCAAACCAACGTTTAATAGTGCGCTTGTTAAACCTAGCAAAAAACAGACAACCAGTGACTTTGTGGTCTGGGCCCAGGCATGGGATACAATAGGAATGGAAATCCTTAGGAGGTATTTGCTTCCCACAAGAAATACAGTTATTAACTTTTACTGACATCGGTCTGAGGCAAGAAAAAGTTTCCCCAACGGGGTATTTAGCTTTGTAAAAGACTTCGGTTCTGGATTTGGAAAGAAAATCTTAGGAGACAGCTGACCGGCACTTGCGAACTGCTTTTGCTTCAGGCACTGCACGGCAAGAAAGACTGAAGAAAATGGCGTCGGCTGCATCTTATATACCCCTGTCGCACTGACGTCAGGGAAGAGGCGACAGCAACCGACACCAGACCAAGACTTAGGAATTCAGGCCGACTGGGGAACCGCCTGACTGCAGGATAACCCAAGTGTAATGACTGCAGCAGTGTAACACTATGAACATCAGGAGATTTCTGCTGCTTCTTCTGGTAATAAAGATCACAGAAACACTGTGCCAGTGAAACCTTTCCCAGTGTTCAATGGAAAACGCTTGAGAGAGAGGGGAAAAAAGCACGGGAACTGGCTAGAACAGAGTGCACTGGAAATAAAGAATCATGGTGTGGCAGATGGAGAAGGACAGGAGCAGAACAAGATTAACCTGCCAAACGCTGCATGCATGTAACACAAACGTGAACTAGACATTTAACAAAGCTGTTATACATAAAAGGTAAGAATAAATCAAGAATATGATTCTTTCTAGAACGTCTTTAAACATTAATGGTCTCACAGATAAATACAAAAAAGAAAGTAGTTAACTATATTAAAAAATGTAGAGTGCAAATAGCGATGCTACAGGAGACACTTGGAAAGAAGAGAACATGTGAATTTCACAAAGAAAGGTTATTAGGATGGTTATTCAGCAGAATACCTGGGGCAAAGGAAGAGATGAGTACTTATTAATTGCAAGAGGAGCTCCAATAGTAACAGAAGAGGACAACAAAAGACAATGGTACATTTGTAGTACTAAGGGGTTTCTGGCAAGGGAGGAAGATTACAATGGCATGTATTTATATTCCACCAAAAACTGCTATAATGGAGCTTAAGAAAATTCTGGGAGAAATAATCAGCTTTCAGCTAGGATTACTACTTACAGGTGGGGAATAGAATTTGATTTGCAACAATGAAGATGTGTCTGGGAGGCCCAGAAAGGAAAATAAAGGAAGGTACATTTTTTAAAGAAATTTTTGAAAACATTTGCCTTGAAAGACTCGAAATTAGTACTAGGAGTTTGGAGTTTATTTACATAGTATTCCCAAAGATAAAAAATGGGCTAGGCTAGACAGAATTTACATTACACAGGAACACTGTGTAATGTGTAACACTTTCTGGACAGCTAAACTTAAGTTACCTACTTTCACATCTAACTTCTCTGACGACCTGATGTCAGGGAAGAGGCGCCAGCAACCGACGCAGGACCCAAGACTTTGGAATTCAGGCCGACTGAGGGCAACCTGCCAGCAGGATAAACCTAAATATAATGACTGCAACAGTGAAACACTAAGAACATCTTCTCTAGTGCACACTGCAGTGTTTAGGATAAACCATTTTTTTTTTCATCTTACCTTAAAGCATCCCTGTGACTAACACTTGCTCCAATACCTGCTGGAAAGCACTAGGAAGCCTTAAACTGATACAAGCACTCAACTCTCCTTATTAATACTGAGAAATTAATCATAGGCACTAAACAGCCTATAATTGCAAAGTACCTTGCTAAGGTAAGGGAAAACAGCTCCTGTACTTTTCAAAAAAAAAAAAAAAAAAAAGCACCAAAACAAGGCACGTCCAAGGGTAAGCTTCCGTTATTTTTTCCTGTCCACCTGGTGAATCTGGGCATACTGGGGCAATGCAGAAACTGCCTCATGTACACAGACAACCCTCTCCTCCTACCACCCAACACTACAACCTGTGAGAGATGCACTTACATAGCCAAGATTGTGCTAGACAGTCAAGAGGAGAAGGTTAACACCCGCACTTACACCTCAAGCAATACATAGCCCTTCTAAACTTACTCCACCATCTCCCACACATAGCAACACTAAATCCACATATGCGGAGGCCCTTAACTGTAACCTGCACAAGCAACAAGGACCTCAGAAGCTGAAACGCAAACACCAATCACAACCAAAGTATCACATAGCTCACACCACCAGTGTGCCACCCAGCAACAGCCCCTACGGCAAGACAACGTACCTAACACTTTAGTCATAGGTGACTCTAGTCAGGCACACTGATGTCCCACTCAACAGGCTGAACAAGGAGAAAATTACAGTGAGCTGCCCGTCGGGTGCCAGGATCCACCACATAACTCATGCACTCAAGTCACTCCACAACAAGTACAAATATGACTGTCATTGTCCATGTTGGAGTGCATGACTTGAGATTTACCTCCCTGAACTAGATGGAGAGACATGGAAGAGCTCTCGGACCATGTGGCTCAGGCAGGTATGACCCTAGCCCTGAGCAGCATCCTGCCTTCGCCCAGAATGATACCACAATATAAGGACAAAATGATTGACTTCAACAATTGGCTAAGCTTCTGGTGTCACTCAAAGAGGATCCAGTGTCTGCCTGCCTGGGCCGACATGATCAACAGACCACAATGCTTTGCCAGAGATGGTCTGCACCTGTCGCCCCTGGGATTCAGGTTACTGGCAAAGGCTTTTGCCACCCCTATAGTGCCTTTTTAGTCAAAGTTCAAAGGACAAAAACCACCATCGTAACCGGTACCAGCAGGCAAAATCTGAAGGTAATGCTAGAAGTCTAAACCTCAAAAAGCACTCTCTCGAGGCACTCCTAAAAATGGAGTACATCTACATCTGTGCAGTAACCGAGACCTGGTTCAAGGCTCCAGAGAGCACCCCTGCAATACCAGGCTGCAACTCTTAGCACACTTTTCGGCCACTAAACCAGGATGAAAACACTAAAAGGTGGAGGAGTGTCCATATTCACCAAGGATATTCACACAAGGTTAGTTGCGCAGCAAATTGCGTCTGAAATTCTCCAGGTGCAACTAACACTAGGTAAGACTGCAATCCAAATTGTAGCTTGCTACAGATCCCCCACCATGCCCCAAGATTCTCACTACACTTTTCTAAACATACTGGAAAATATTAATATACAACCAAACACCCTAATACTGGGTGATTATGTACCAACACCTTTGCCCAACGGTTTTTGGAATTCATAAATTCCAATGCCCTGGATCAACTAATCCATAGTCCCACCAGGGGCTCCAGTATTCTAGACCTGGTCATTACCAACATGGGAAATCGATGCTCCACACCTATGGTCACCCCCTCGTTGGTCAGGTCAGACCATAAGCTAATCACCTTTAACATCCACATCCCACCCCCCAAGTAAGGAAACCTCCATAAAAAACTTCTCCAAAGACAACTTCATGCTACTCAAGTCAGAAGTTACAAACTTCATGACACCCATGCAGACGGGAACTGAAAGTTCAACTGCCGAGTCCTACACTAAGGCACTGTGCGAGCGCATCCACTCATGCATGAATTGTGCCATCCCAAATAGAACAAAGATGCTCTCCTCCAAAAAAGGAAGCCAATCTGGTGGTCCCCTGCCATAAACAAACTTTACAACAAAAGGAAGAAACTGTTGCAGAAGAGTAAAATCCCAGGATGCAAAAAACTCCCTTACCAGCCTCAGTACAGGCCAACAAAAAGGGGGAATCTGGTTAACAAAGTTCGCAGATAACTGCAAACTGGGAGCCATTATTGAATCCCCAAAATTATGTCGATACCCTACAAAAGGGCCTTACAGAAACAGATGCTTGGTGCCAGAGCCATGGGCTCAAGCTCAATGCTAAGAAATGTATAGTTATCCCCTTTGGGGAAAAAACATGTACCCGTGAATTACCACACAGGTGGCAGTACACTAAACACCGAAAGTGTGATAAGAGACTTGGGGACACAGGTGGACAGTGGTCTCACCTTCAATAACCACATCGCCACAACAGTCAGGAAATCCTATGTGGCACACCTCATCACCAAGGGCTTTTCATCCAGAAAAAAGCAGGTCATTGTCCGACTGTACTCATCCCTCATTAGACCAATTATAGAATACAACGCCCCATTTGGTATTCACCTCCCAAGACATCTGCAACAACTGGAAAGGCCTCAGAAATACCTCACTAAAAGAATCACAGGCCTAAAGCAGATGCCTTATGCTGACCGCCTTAAAAAAACTCCAACTATACTCTCTGTCGCATATCATCTAGCTGTTGCACATGCTACACTTAAAGAAATCCCAATCCCAATCCCTCAGAGCCACATGCTCCAGGGATCTAAACCTTATCACTTAGAGACTCCCCAGACTCTGGAATAGACTGCCCATACATGTCAAGCAAAGCACCTCTTTGGCCCTCTTCAAAAGGAAGCTTAATGACTGGATGGGAGAAAGGAAATTCACCCCGGGGATCATGTCAGTCGCCCTGCTAGACAGGGGTCCAGGGAAGTAAATATAGTGTGGGAAGAAATAGCCAGGGAATTGTTATGGCTATGCTTGTATAGGCCCTAGGGCCGATAGCCTAGTACCAACCTATGAACATGTGCATTTAACTGAAGATCTTGTTACTCATCCAATAACTATCATATGCCAATAATAACCAAAATAAAAATAATGCAATAAAATTAAAAAAAAAAAATGAGACACTGGCACTTTCCCACCTGTCTGTTGAAAACAGAGGAATTTATGGAATGGGTTTTGGAAATTCAGGAGCTATCAGAGAAGACAAACTTCTTCTAAAAATATAGCTAGGGAGTGGGATAAAATTAAAGTGGAATTTAAAAATAGGGTGGAAGTAAAAAAATATGTTAACAAGGATTATTTAGACAGACTGACAAATGTTAAAGTATTGCAAAAAAGGGGGAATATCACAGACCAAGAAGAGGTTCAACTGTATAATGCTAACTAGAAAATAAGGGACTACCTTGATAATATGCACGAGTTTAGGAAGACTGCTGTTAAGCAATTGTTTTTTGATAACTCTAGAGCACAATAACTTTTAGCACAACTCCTTGGGCAACAGAAAGTAGAAAGATCTGTCACCAAGCTTAAGGAGCCTATAACAAGGAAGACAACAAGGGATCCTGTAGAAGTATTGGAAATATTTTGGAAATTCTTGCAGAGAAATTTGGAAATCAAGAAAAGGTAAAAATGGAAATGTTTATGGAAAAATTAAATATGCTAAGGTTAGAGGTAGATGAGGCTCAATTACTAATGGTTAAGACAGGAGGAGATGAGAAAAATGATAATGTATAACCAACCTACAGGAAAGTCCCAAGGAAGAGATGGTATTCCTGTGTAAGTCTGGAAGCTAGGAGGGAAGAAACTGAAAAATCTGGAAGGCTTTGTTTAGGAGTATTTTAAGAGGAGGAGAATTATTGACATCTTGGAAGAAAGTGGTGGTAGCAATAATACCTAAAGAGGGTAAAGAACCATCAGGTCCAGCTTCATACAGGGCCATTTCAATACTAAACCATGACTATAAAAAGTGTTCATATCTATAATGGCTAAAAGAATGGCAAGAGTCATGCCAAAAAAATTATAAATATGGATCAATGTGGTTTTGTGGAGGGGAGGCAAACATTTCCCAACATTATAAGGCAACAAAGACTATGGTGTAGGTAAACCGGTCCTCCAAAAAATAAATCGTACAATATCACAGTCAAAGGAGGCAGCGGAACACAGCAGTAAAATTCAAGAATTTAATCCCAGAACAAACATTAGAACAAACAGTAAGCGCTTTCGCAGCAGCAGCTGCTTCAGACAAATAAAGATCCAAACTGTAGTACTTTTAAACAGCAAAGCAGCCAATTAGCATGCAAAAACAATTAGGAATTAACAAGAGCCCTTAAAGCCACACCAAAAAAATGTAGCTCAAAGCTCATTGTATAAACAAAAAACATTTCATTCATAAAAACATAAAGCATTTCATTCAAAAGCCAAAAAATGCAGCTCAGAACTCATTATATAGACATGAAAACATTTCATACATAAAAGCATATATAACATTTCATTCATAAAACATTATAAAAATACTGAACATAATTAATATCCATCTAGCTAAGGGCTTATTCATTAAAACTGGTTTAATAGAATATTTATCATTGAGACCTTTCCCCATATTAGCTTTCATTCTAATAATCTAGTTCAATTCTTTGCTTTCTACCTATGTGGGCCCCACATGACAGGGGGATGGCACGAGAGTAACCTGGACTGCAACAGTGAATACACTCGAACATCTACCATTCATGGTAAGTGTACACAACTATACTATGTTCTTCGTGTTTCACTGTTGCAGTCATTACATTTGGGTAAAATCCCAAAGCTATGGTTGGGGGGCTGGAGCTAAACAGCATTAGGTGCGGCTATAAGGCCCTGCAGCACTGCAGTGGCAAAGCCTGCCCTGGACTTACAGTAAAGAGGCAAATGGTAATGCTTTGTAAAGGTGTGAACAGAACTTCATGTAGCAGCCTCTAAAATGTCTTTGGTTGGTACTCCTCTGAGAAAGGCTGCTGAAGTGGCAGCAGCTCTGGTGGAATGAGACCTAATGCCCTTGGGCACAGGTTTACCATGGTGTAAGTAGCAGAAATGGATTGCAGTGGCGGATCCACTTTCAAACTGTCTGCTTTGAAATAGCCTTTCCTTCTGATCCTGCAGCATATGACACTAGTAAATTGTTCAGTTTTTATTAGAGCTTTAGTCCTGCTCAAGTAGAATCTTAGCTGTCTGTGTACGTCCAAGGAATGCAGAATTCTCTTCCCATTGTTCTGCGGATTTGGAAGAAATTTGGCAGATGAATTGTTAAGGGCCACACTGGGAACCACCTTAGGCATAAAAGTAGGATTTGTCCTCAGAGACACCCTGTCTGGTGTAAAATATGATAAAGGGCTCTACAGTCATGAGGGCCTGTAGCTCTGAAACTCTTCTTGCTGAAGTAATTGCTAGCAGCAGAGCTGTTTTCCATGATAAGAACTTTAGAACAGCGGTAGCAGCTGGTTCAAATGGAGGCAGGGTGAGCTTTTCCAACACAATTGAGGTCCCATGCAGGTAATGGTGATCTTCTAGGAGGCCTTAAATTTTTGGCTCCTCTAAGATACTTCTTTAGTAAAGGATGAGAAAAGATTGGTGGCTCTGTATTATAATGAGCCGAAATGGCAGAGGCATACATTTTGATTGATGAGAAAGATATGCCTTTGTCAAGCATCTCAGTTAAGTATTGTAACAGCCGAGGAATATTTGGTTCTACTGTATCAGTTCCTTGTGCTTGATTCCAAGCACAGAATCTCTTCCATTTGTCAGCATAAGATGATTTTCTATAACTAGGCCTTCTGGCTTCCAAAATGACATCCATCACAGCTTTACTGAGAGGTACTGTTTGTATGACTACATGATTAGCCATGCTGCCAGGTTCAGAGTCTGTAGTTGATTGTGCAGGATCTGATTGTTTTGCTGGGACAGTAGTTGTGGTCTTTGTGACAAGTTCCTTCGGATTGGGTACCAGTATTGGCGGGGCCAGTCTGAGGCAATTAATATCTTTGGCTTCTCTTGTCTGACTTTTAGGAGGACCTTGGGTAGAAGAGGCAGAGGAGGAAAGGCATAAACAAATAGGTTTTTCCAGCTGACGGAGGCGTCCACTTTCCATACTTGTCTGTGATAAGTCCTTGTGCAGAATTTTTTCAATTGATAATTTTGAAGAGAAGCAAATAGATCTATGTCTGGGCTCCCCCATTTCTCTGTTATGATGCTGAAGACTTGTGGATTTAGTTTCCACTCGTGAGGATCCATAAGGTTTCTGCTTAAATCGTCTGCCAGAGTGTTTTGTTTTCATGGCAGGAATTGAGCTTGAAGATGTATTTGGTAGGTCAAAGCTGTGTCCCACAGTGCCATGGCTAATCTGCAAAGAGGGTATGAGTGCGTGCCCCCTTGCTTGTTTATATACCACATGACTGTGGTGTTGTCCATCTTTATCAGCAGCTGTCCTGGATGAAGTAAATCCTTAGGGCATTTTGAACAGCTAGCATCTTTCTGGTTGATATGCAGATGCATTTGTTTTGGTGTCCATAAGCCCTGAATGCATCTTCCTGCCATGTGGGCCCCCCAGGCATAATCTGATGAGTCTAAGGTTTGGCTGGCAGGTGGTAGAGTGAAGGGCAGTCCCATGTTTTGATGACATGCCTTTGCCCACCATAAAAACTCCTGTTGCAGGCAGGGAATGAGAGAAATCATTGTTTCCAGACTGTGTGAATGTTGACTCCATAAACTTTTTAGGTACCATTGAAGTTTCCTCATGTGCAGTCTTGCATATGGAATTAGTAGGATGCAGGATGCCATGAAGCCCAAAGTCTGCAGAATTTGTCTTGCAGAAGACTAGGTTTTTGTTGCCATCGGTTTGAAGTAAGTAGTCGGTTGCCTTTGTCCGTCTGGCATGAGGTAAGCCATCTGGGCAGTTGTATCTAAGCTTGCACCCAGGAATGTTATCTTTTGAAAAGGTAACCAGTTGTGATTTCTTTTCGTTGACTGTGCACCCTAGGCATGTTAGAAGCCTTCTCACAAATGCCAGATGTCGAAGAAAAGTGTCCTTGTTCTCTGCTTGAATGAGACAATCGTCCAAGTAAGGATATATTTGTATACTTCTTTGTCTGCAGAATGCAATTACTGGTGCTAGGCACTTTGTAAAGACCCTGGGCGCAGTAGATAAGCCAAAGGGCAGTGCAGAGAATTGGTAATGCATTAAGCCAGCCTTGAATCTGAGGTATCTTCTGCACGATTGTCTTATTGGGACATGCAGGTATGCCTCTTTTAGGTCTATAGTCACCAGCCAAGCATTCTTGCCCAGCATGGGCAGAAGCTGCTGCAACATCAGGATTTTGAATTTTGGAATGTCCAGGCATGTGTTAAAAAATCGATAAATCCAGTATTGGCCACCAGGCCTTGTCCTTTCTGGGTACCAAGAGCAGTCTTGAGTAAAAGCCTTGTCCTTTTTCCTGTTCTGGTACTGTCTGAATGGCCCCCATATCCATGAGGGACGTAACCTGTTTCTATGCCTCTGCCCATTGATTTTTTGGGCGATCTGGCCAACTATCTGCCATTGGCAGAGTGTGGAAATGGAATATGAATCCCCTGTGATATGATGTTTAGTACCCACTTGTCCTGGGTTATTAACTGCCAATTTTGAGTAAAAAGTGCTAATTTTCCCCCTACGGGTGCTGCCAAAAGATAAGTGCTTGGTGTAGGCAGAGGGAAGTCATTGGGATTGCTTTCTGAAAGTTTGCGCTTTATCTCCTCCAGATTTGGAGGTGGAAGCGCCCCATTGCTTTGACCTGTATGATTCTTTCGCCTGGTATCTGGAACCCTTAGGGCGTCTGGATTTGCCCCTTTGAGCTCTGTCTGACACAGGAAAGGACCACTTTTTTTGTAGGCCAGTCTCTACTGAATCAAGGTGGCTGCACTTGTAAGAAGTGTAACAGTTTGCATAGACTTAGCTTGGTCTTCCATTTTCTTTAGAACCTCTTCTGCCTTAATTCCAAACCGAAAATCATGCTGTAAAGGTGCATCTAGCAATTTAGCTTTAACATGATCAGGCAAATTTTGTTCCTTTAACCAGGCATGCCTCCTAATCACAGATCCAGTAACTGCGGCCCTGCAGGAAGCCTCTAAGGAATCAAAACCACATTGCAAAGTATGCTTTCCAACTTGTTCAGTTGCATGCAATAATTCCTGCAATTCCTTATTCTCTGCACATTCTAAAATAATCCTTTTCTGTTTCAGCAATCCCATAACATGTTGTTGGTACTTAATCATATGAAACTGGCAGTTTAAGGCCCCAATTGCCAAGGTTGCAGATGTATAAACCTTTTTTCCCCATCTGTCTAGTGCCCTTGAATCTCTGGTCAGAGGGTGTAGGATTTTTTGCTGTTGAGGCCTTAACTCCCTTTGGACCCTGTGAAATAGTTTCAGGATCAGCAGCAGGGTTTCTAAAAAAAATTTATGCGAGTCAGGTACCCTGTAATATCAGTCAGGCTTACTGGGAGCCGGAGGTAAGGAGTCAGGGGTCAAGCTTGACTCCGAAAACACATCATCCACAATGTCTAAAACAGGGGGGGGGCTAAGCTTGTGCTGAGGGAGAAGGAGGAAATCTCTGAGCCTCTTTTTTGATTCGGAGAAATCTGGACTCTCCCAGTGAAAATGCTCCCTCAAAGTATGCAAGGTTTCTCCAAATGAATAATCCTCAGGAGGAGATGCAGATGGAATAGACTCCTCAGTGTCAGAATCCTGACAGGGAGGCATAGACCATTCCTGATCAGAAGAGGAGTTAGAAGAAATAGAAACCTGATCTGAAGATTCATAATCAGTGTCTTGCCTAGGCCTCTTATCTGGAGGGGGATGGGTACCCATGATCAAGGTAATAAGGTCTTCAGCCATTTTGATCATCTGTTTTTTAGGCATAGAGGCCTGTGCACGTGGCTCATGCATCGTAAGTTGCTTTGGTCTTTGGTTTTGCAGCTGTCGGTTTGATATACAAATGTTGAGGTCTGAATACACCCTCAGAAGCCGGTGCCTGCTCAGCAGCTCCAGACCCATCCGAGGGAGATGCATCCGTCGGTCCAATACCTTGAGTATCTTGCGGCATGCCAGACTCCACATGGGTGTCGGTAGAGGCCTGCGACTCGAAGGTAGCGGGTATCAGGAGCTGTGAAAGCGCCTCACAGAGTACAGGCAAACCGGTGACTGGCTTAGGAGAAGCTTAGTCTGTTTTGGATCTTGACTGCCTTTCTCCGTCCTTTTCTAGGCGTTTTTTATGTACTCCGGTAGTCTGATTGCTATCCAACTATATTTCTGGGTAGTTAAAAGTTTCCAAAATACTTTGATGCAAAAATATACCAATGCTCAATAGTGCGTTGGTTAAATCTAGCACAAAACTGACAGCCAGGCATGCTGTTATCAGGGCCTAGGCAAGGAATACAGTATAAATGGAAGTACTTATGAGGTATTTGCTTCCCACAAGTAATACAATTAACTTTTTCGGACATCGGTAAAAAGCAAGAAAAAAGTTTCCCCAACGGGGTACTTAGCTTTAGTGAAGACTTCGGTTCTGAAACTCAAACTCAAATTTTTCAGTAGTCGACTGACTGGCACTTACGAAAATACTTCTGCTTCGGGCACAGAGCGGCAAGAAAGACTAAAGAAAATGGCGTTGGCTGCATGTTTTATACCCCTAACGACCTGATGTCATGGAAGAGAAGACAGCAACCGACGCAGGACCCAAGACTTTGGAATTCAGGCCGACTGAGGGCAACCTGCCAGCAGATTACCCAAATGTAATGACTGCAACAGTGAAACAAAAAGATCATACTGGCACAGTTTCAGACCGTTTCGGGATACAAAATTAATGAAGCATTTCTGGGGACATGATGAAATGAAGCATTTAGGAGTATGGATTAAAAACAATACCAGTGCAGCAGCTAAGGATGTGTGGGAAAAGCCTAAACAAAAGATGACAAACTGAGAAAATGGAAGCTCTTTTATTTAAATATCAATAAGGAGGTACAAGTAGTTAAATGCTTTTGGTCCCTTTAGTCTTACACACAGGTCAGGCATATTTTTATTAACTAGTGGAGAAGCTGTGAATAGCAATTAATACACAGCTAAAGGATTTTATCTGGGAGGGGAAGATGGCAAGAGTCAAGTTGGATATGCTTATTCATCCGAAAGAACAAGGGGGGGGGCTGGGATTACCAAAGTTAAAGGGGTATGTCACAGCAACACAGTTACGGCTTCTATACACAGCACAAGCAGAAAACTATAACTCAAAGTGGAAAGAAAGGATGATGAAACAGGGGAAGCTCAAGTAACAGGAAAAGACTGGGTTTTTGGATGGATACCTTTAAGGATAACAGCAATAATCGGATTATATTCATAAAGTAGCAGAAGGTCTTCAAAGAACTAAGCCAACATGGGAATGGAGAAAGGAGATTCTGCAGATAGGGATTACTGCAACTAGGGATACAGACAAGAGGGGGCAGGAATATATTGGAGAAAATTGGGAAAGCAACCAAGGTATTGGGAGCAAATAACTAGAGAGAAAGGTAATAGAATAGGAAAATGCCAAGAATTTATTTGGACTGCAGATTATACATTGCTTTCCATATCAAGGATTGATACCAGAGTATAAGCTAAGAGTAAGAAATAGGGGGGCTCTAAACAAAAGACCAGCACTGACCAAGTTTCTACTGGAATCTATAACAGAAGTTGCCATTAAGAAAAGGAATAATTAGTACAGCATATAAAATATTGCATTACAATTTTAAGACTCAATCAGAAGAGGTTAGGAAGGATTGAGAAGAGAGACTGGATAAGCAATTCACAAAAACTATTGGGGGGGATACATGTATGGTGGAGGTGCTGCGGTAGCGTTGTCGCCTCTCAGTAAGACACTGTCCGGTTAGATTCTCAGCTAGAGCGTCTTCTGCGTGGAGACATGCGTGAATGGGCGTACCTTCATTGAAGGTTGTGCGGCAGGCCTGGCAAGTAGGTACGTAAAAATCATCTGCCAATCATTAGCGGATAGGAGCTCCGCTGTGGCGACCACTAACCGGGAAAAGTCAAAAGACACAAACATGTATGTCTCCTAAATATGCAACAAAATATAGAAGATTTAGGATCTTAGCCTAAAATTATTTACATAGATAAATTTACACCCCAAGCAGACGCCAACGAATTTTTCCTCAGGTAGACAGCAAATGTTGGAGGTGTGATGGGGAAGAAAGAGGTAACTGGTAAGATACTTTCTGGGAGTGTAATGAGTTGCCAGACTTTATAAAGATTCCCTGCAGACTGCTCTGTCACAGATGATGGGTGAGCAAATCCGGACTTTATAAAGATTCCCTGCAGACTGCTCTGTCACAGATGATGGGTGAGCAAATTGGAGTAACTACGGAATTTTATTTTTTTGAGGTATGATACAAATCAGAATTGCGTAGACACAGTAAGGCCTTGCTGAGACTAACTATGATAGCTGCCAAAAAAGCAATTACTAGAAAATGGAAATCAAAGTCTAAACCAAATTTATTACACTAGCGAAGACAGTAAGAGATAAAAACTGGAAATGGGTCCTTAAAGGGTAGGAACAAATTACATGGGGAAAATGGGAAATGTGGGATTAATACATGCAGAGGAGGAACAAGGTTTAAAAGAAGGCAAGATCTGCATGAGCTACATACATAAAGGGTGACTGACAATGACTGAATCTATTAAAAGTGATGTATAATGTTTCAAGCTACAGTTGTGTCTGCACAGCTTATAACGTATAATGTTTACAACCGAGCTTGTGTCACTGTGGTTTTATTTAAGCAATAACCCACGCCTGGGTGTGGGTAATAAAGGATTTACCCACAGTTGGTGTGGTCTGGTCATGAGGGCGAAGCCCGAGTGGCCAAACAAAGACAACCCATGGGTAAATCCAGCATTACCCACACCCAGCCGTGGGTTATTGCTATTATACAATGACATTAAGAAAAAATATATACTTTTCTTAAATAACGGCATTGTATAATGCCTCTGTGCTGCCCTTCCGCAGCAGTTCTGATGTACTGCGCATGCATATGCTTACGCAGTACATCAGAGTTGTGGGTGGAAGCAACAGAGAAAGCAAGATCTCCATTGCTTTTTAGAAACTGTCTCGCTATGTTAAAGGAGTTTAACATAGCGAGACAGCTTTAAAAAAAGCAAAGGAGATCTTCCTTTCTCCGTTGTTTTTTTTTAAAAGCCGTCTTGCTATGTTAAATGGGTTTAACATAGCGAGACAGCATTAAAAAGAGCAACGGAGAAAGGAAGATCTCCGCTGCTTATTTTAAAGCTGTCTCTCTAGGTTAAAAGTACAGTTTTGTACCTACCATAAATGTAGATGTTCGAAGATCCACATTGCTGCAGTCCTAACACTTGGGTAGTCCGCTGTCCCAGTCGGCCCGAATACCAAAGTATAAGGCTGACGTCGGTCAAGGCGCATTTGTTTGACATCAGGACGTCAGGGTACAAATGCGCATGACCGACGTCATATCCTCAGTCTTTTCTTGCCCCAGATGTCAGAAGACCCTAAAAAGATAAGGCCAAAACCAAAAAACACCAAACACTCCTGTACCTCTAATATATACAATATATACAAATCCACAAAAATAGAACCCCACCCACACAACCACCCCTAAACACAGAGGGAAGGAGGGAGGTATTGGACTGCAGCAATGTGGATCTTCGAACATCTACATTTATGGTAGGTACAAAACTGTACTATGTTCTTCATCCCACATTGCTGCAGTCCTAACACTTGGGTAGAATCCCAAAGCAGAGGTAAGGGAGGATGGCTAAACTATAATGAAGCAGGAGCTGCCAAATGCCCTGCAACACAGCAGTGGCAAAACCAGCCCTGGATTTAGAATAGAGAGGAAGGTGGTAATGCTTGGAGAAAGTATGCACTGAACTCCAAGTAGCTGCCTCCAAAATATCCTTAGTCGCCACCCCCCTTAGAAATGCTGTAGAAGTGGCAGTAGCCCTAGTGGAATGAGGCCTAATCCCAGCTGGAATCTCCTTGCCATGATGGGAATAACAGAATGCAATGCAAAACCCAATCCACTTAGATATAGTTAGTTTTGACACAGGCTTGCCCTGAGAACTCAAAGCAAAAGAAACAAACAACTGCTGAGACTGCCTAAAATCCCTAGTCCTGCTTAAATAACGCAACTGCCTGTGTACATCTAAAGTGTGCAAAATCTTTTCCCCCCTATTTTGGGGATCTGCATAAAAAGTAGGCAAATGAATAGTTTGGTTTAAAGCCACACTAGAAACCACCTTAGGCATAAAGGAAGGATTAGTACGTAATGATACCCTATCCTTATGGAAAATCAAAAAGGCTCAACCGCCATAAGGGCCTGCAATTCAGAAACCCTTCTTGCAGAAGTAATGGCCAACAAAAAAGCAGTCTTCCATGACAAGTATTTCAATTCAGCAGTAGATGCAGGCTCAAAAGGTTGTAGAGTAAGTTTCTCCAACACAAAATTGAGATCCCAAGCAGGAGTAGGAGCTCTACGTGGGGGTCTTATATTCTTTGCCCCTCTAAGAAATTGCTTGAACAAAGGATGAGAAAACAATGGTGGGTCACAATCATAGTGAGCTGAAATTGCAGCAGCATGAATCTTAATGGAAGAGAAAGACAAACCTTTGTCCAATAACTCAGTAAGATATTGAAGAGCCACACTCAAATTAGGCTCAGAAACATCCAAATCCTTTGCTGCACTCCAAAATAAAAATCTCTTCCATTTTTCTGCATACACTTTACGTGTACTAGGTCTTCTGGCTTCCATAATCACATTCAAAACTTGTTGAGGAAGTTGAGACCTGCTGTGGTTCAAAACAGAATATGCCAGGCTGTTAGATGAAGAGAGTGAAGCTTGACATTGAGTAGATGACCGTCCCTCTGAGACAAAAGGTGTGGAATTAAAGGTAAAGGCCATGGAGGCTTCCTTACCAGATTCCTCAGTAATGGGTACCAGTGTTGCGAGGCCAATCTGGAGCTATCAAAATCATCCTTGGCTTGTCTTGTCTGACCTTTAGGAGTACCTTTGGGAGGAGAGGCAGAGGTGGAAAGGCATACACATGAAAATTTTCCCAACTGAACGAAAGAGCATCCACTTTCCAAGCTGTGTGATGAAACCTTTTCGTGCAAAACTTTGGCAGCTGGTGGTTTAGTGGAGAAGCGAACAGATCTATGTCTGGAGTTCCCCATGACACTGTCAATTTTGAAATACATGAAGATCCAGTTTCCACTGTGGGGATCCATGATTTGCCTGCTTAACACATCTGCTAAGGAGTTCTGTGCTCCTGGCAGAAACCTTGCCTGAAGATTTAGCTGCAAGCTGAGCGCAGTCTCCCACAAAATCATTGCTTGCCTGCATAGAGGATAAGAATGTGTTCCCCTTGCTTGTTGATGTACCACATGACAGTAGTGTTGTCTGTTAGAATCAACACCTGCCCTGGAAGAAGTAACTCCTTGAAAGCCATTAATGCAAACTGGACTGCTAACATCTCCTTCATGTTGATATGTAGATGCTGTAGTCTGGCAGGCCACTTGTCTTGTATCCACTTTCCATTCAGATGAGCTCCCCAAGCTATGTCTGAGGCATCTGTCGTTAGAATCTGACTCGCCTCTGGCGGGTCACAGAGAGTCCCTTGTTTAGGTGACATTCCTGAGCCCACCACAAAATTCCTTTTGAATGCAAGGTATTATTGGAATGACAGTGTCCAAATCCTGGCAGTGCTGTGTCCATACATTTTTAGATACCATTGCAGCTTCCTCATATGCAGTTTGGCATTGGGAAGCACCAGAATACAAGATGCCATGAACCCTAAGGCTTGAAGGACTGTCCTTGCAGTCAGCCTGGACTGAAGAGATAGTTGATGAAAGTAAAGGGAAAGATTCTTTTGTTTGTCCGGGGTTAAAAGGCCATCTGGGCTGCTGTATTCAGTCTCACCCAGAAAGCACATGTCTTGAGAGGGTACTAGACTGGACTTTATTTCGTTCACAGAATACCCCAGGCATCTTAGCACTGCTATCACATATTCCAGATGCTGAAGAAGCTCGTCCTTTTCTTGAGCCAGAATCAGACAGTCGTCCAAGTAAGGATAGATTTGTATTCCTTTTAGCCTGAAGAAAGCTATGACTGGAGCCAGAACTTTTGTGAATACTCTGGGCGCAGTAGATAAGCCAAAGGGCAATGCAGAGAACTGATAATGGGAATTCCCAGCTCGAAAACGCAGATACTTCCTGCAACTGAGTCTGATAGGCACATGAAGGTAAGCCTCCTTGAGATCTAAAGTTACCATCCAGTGATCTTTGCCCAGCAGAGGTAAAAGCTGTTGTAACGTTAACATTTTGAACTTGGGAATGTCCAGATAAGTGTTGAGGATAGACAAATCCAAAATTGGTCTCCACGTGTCCCCTTTTTGGTACTAGGAACAGGCGAGAATAAAATCCTAGGCCCCTTTCTGGCACAGGAACCGGCTGAATGGCCCCTATCTGGAGTAACAGAGAAATTTGCTTGTGAGCCTCTTTTCTTTGTATAGGAGGAATGTCTGGCATGCCTTTGAAAGGAGGCAAGGTATGGAAATAAAACCTGTAACCGTGGTGAACGATATCCAATACCCATCTGTCTTGGGTAATAACACTCCAATTTTCTTTGAAAAGTGCCAGCCTTCCTCCCAAAGGTGCTGCCAGGCGAGAAGGCTCTGGCAGCTGAAAAGGCAGGTCATTGGGTCTGCTTACGAAAGGACTGACCCCTGCCCTCACCAGAAGACTGGGCAGGTGAACTCCCTGTTCTAGGCCTAAAAGAACCTGGAGCTCTGCCCCTACCACGTCTAGATCTACCCCTAGACTGAGAATCATAAGAAGGATATGTCCACCCCTTAGTAGGCCAATTTCTACTAAACTTGGAGGCTGAACCTGCAAAAATCTTTAACAGTCTGCATAGACTTAGCCTTGTCCTCCATTTTCTTTAAAACTGCTTCCACAGGCGAACCAAATAACACATCAGATTGTAAAGGAGCATCTAAAATCCTTGTCTTTACATGCTCAGCTAAATTCTGATCCCTCAGCCAGGCGTGCCTGCGAAGAACAGAACCAGTGGCTGCCACCCTAGAGGCCTGTACAGCATCAAAACCACATTGCAAGGAATGCTTACCCACCTGTTCAGAAACATGAACTAAATCCTGCAACTCTTTACACTCAATACCTTCCAGAGCATCTACCTTAGACTTCAATTGTGTAAGGAGATAATTTTGGTATTTCAACATGTGAAACTGGCAATTCAAAGCCCTCATGGCTAAAGTGGAAGAAGTATATACCTTCTTTCCCCATCTATCCAAAGCCCTAGCCTCTTTATCAGAAGGAACAGGATTTTTAACAACAGAAGCCTTGACACCTTTAGGGCCCTGAGAAACAGTTTCTGGGTCTGCCCTAGGACTCTTAAAAAGATACTTATGAGCTTCAGGCACCCTATAATACCTATCCGGTTTAACTGGGGCAGGAGGCAAAGAATCAGGGTTCAGGGAAGCCTCTGCAAAACATCTTCTACCACATCCAGAACAGGAGGTATAGCCAAAGGCCTATGTTGGGGTAGAAACAAAATTCCCTAAGCCTTTTCCTGGAATCAGAGAAATCTTGACCTTCCCATTTAAAATGCTCCCTCATGGAATGAAGAGTCTCTGAAAAGAAAAATCCTCAGGAGGAGAAGCAAGGAGTAGAATCATCTACATCAGAATCAGAATAAGGAGGATACTCCTGCAAGTCTTCAGCGAAGACTCAGAAGCCTCGAACACTGCTCAAAACTCTCAAGCTCAGGTTCCACCCTAGGCCTCTTATCAGGGGGCATAGAACCTCTAATCATAGTAATCAAATCTTCTGCCATTTTAAGCATATGTTTCTTAGGCAGAGACCCTGAAGAACTAGGGGAGACCCCACTGAAGTTAACCCTGGCCTGCCTCTAGAGGAAGCCTTGGAAACAGAAGGAGGGCCTAACCACCTTAGGAAGGGAGGGAGAACAGCTACCTGAGAAGCCCCTTCAGCTTGGCCTACCTCCTGAGAGGACACATCTTGTAACAGTAAAGTCTCTCCTGAGAATCCAAAGGAACTTCTGGTAGAACCACCGGCTCCACCGAGCCCTCTAAAGAACCGGCGTCCGAACAGACGGTTCTTCCAACCTAGGCTTTGCTGCTTTGTCCTTGCGCTTTTAGGCGGCGGGCGGAGCATCCGGCGGCATGTTGTAATTACAACGCTTCCCAAAACTAACCTGGCACAATCTAATCTTCTCTTAATAGTGCGTTTGTTAAATCTAGCACAAGAGCGACAGCCAACAACGTCGTGCTCAGGCCCTAAGCAAGGTATACACAAGGTATGGTAATCCCTATGAGGTATCTGTTTCCCACAAGAAATACAGTTATTCACTTTTTCTGACATCCGGTTAAATACTGAGGCAAGAAAAACAAAATATTCCCCAGGTACTTAGCCAACTTTGATTCGGTCTGAAACTCCGACTTCAGAAAATTTCAGAACGCCAACCTGCACGCAATACTGCTTCTGCATCGGACCATGCGGCAAAAAAGACTGAGGATATGACGTCGGTCATGCGCATTTGTACCCTGACGTCCTGATGTCAAACAAATGCGCCTTGACCGACGTCAGCCTTATACTTTGGTATTCGGGCCGACTGGGACAGCGGACTACCCAAGTGTTAGGACTGCAGCAATGTGGGATGAAGAACATCTCCTTTAACATAGCAAGACCATTTCTAAAAAGCGACGGAGATCTTGCGTTCTCCATTGCTGGAAAAAAAAAAAAGACTTGTACTAATGGAAAAAGTCTGGGCAACCGGACCTTTTAGTATAAGTCTGATTTACAACGTGCATGCTGACCAATCAGTGTGCACGTTTTGGAATATTAATGGGGGGTCATTGTATAGTTTAATATTCTTACATTTATATAAATTAAATTATGTACAACATAGGCAAAGACGTCTTGTTGAAAAAAAATGGGGTGAAATTAAAGCTGACTATTAGCCAACATTGTACCCATCAATAAATCCAACAGTATAATGCTGGGTGAAAGTATGTACAGAACTCCAGGTAGCAGCTTCTAGGATGTCCCTTGTAGGGACGCCCCTGAGAAAGGCTGTGGAGGTAAATGCAGTCCTGGCTGAATGGGGTCTGATGCCCTGTGGGATAGGTTTCCAATGGTGCTTATAGCAGAAATGAATGCAGTGGCCTATCCATTTTGAAATGGTTTGCTTTGAAATTGCTTTCCCCTCTGTCCCTGCAGCAAATGACACCAGCAGTTGTTCAGATTTCCTTTGAGGTTTAGTCCTATCCAAGTAAAAATCGAAGTGGTCTGTGCACATCTAAGGAGTGGGGTATCTGTTCCCCTTTGTTCGGTGGGTTAGGAAAGAAGGTAGGCAAATGAATGGACTGATTAAGAGCCACACTGGATACCACCTTGAGCATGGAGGGAATGGTTCTGAGAGACCTTGTCCGCATGAAAGATGATGAAAGGCTCCACTGCCATAAGGGCCTGTAATTCAGATACCCTTCTTGCAGAAGTGATTGCTAAAAGGAAAGCTGTTTTCCAGGAAAGGAATTTTAAAATCAGCAGTAGCAGCTGGCTCGAAAGGAGGAAGAGTGAGTTTCTCCAAGACAAGGTCGTCAAGGTCCCAGGCTAGAGTTAGAGCTCTCCTGGGTGGCCTTAAATTTTTGGCCCCTCTGAGGAACTGCTTGAGCAGTGGGTGAGAAAAGAGGGGAGGGCTCTGTGCTGTAATGAGCTGAAATGGCCGAGGCATAAATTTTGGAGGAGGAAAATGACAAGCCCTTATGAAGCATTTCAGTCAAGTGCTGCAGAATGTGAGGTAAACTGGACACTGCTGCGCTCATCCCTTGAGACTGATTCCAGGTACAAAATCTTTTCCATTTTGCAGCATAAGATTTTCTAGTACTGGGCCTCCTTGCCTCTAAAATGATATCCATCACTGATTTACTACGGGATAGTAAAGGAGAGATTAGATAAATTAGCCAGGCTGCTAGGTTCAGGGTTTGCAATAGCAGGTGCAGGATCTGGTTCTCCTGCTGAGACAACAGGGAAGGAGTCTGAGGCAGGTGCTGTGGGGCCATGCGTGACACACTGCGCAAGACTGGGTACCAGTGTTGGCGTGGCCAGTCTGGTGCAATTAAAATAGCCCTTTGCTTTTCCTGTTTGATCTTTAGTAGTACCTTGTAGAGCAGAGGCAGAGGAGGAAAGGCATAAACGGATAGGTTTTTCCAGCTGAAGGATACAGCACCCACTTTGCATCCGCTAGCTTGTGGGGAATCCTTGTGCAAAACTTGTCCAATTGATGGTTCTGGGGGGAGGCAAACAGGTCTATATCTGGGCTCCCCCACTTGCTTGTCAACATGTTGAAAATCCTTGGTTCCAGTTTCCACTCGTGTGGGTCCACGAGGTTTCTGCTTAGTCCATCTGCCAGTGTAGTTAGTTTTCCTGGCAGGAATTGAGCTTGTAGATGTACTTGGTAGCTCAAGGCTGTGTTCCACAATGCCATGGCTGGTCTGCAGAGGGGGTAAGAACGTGTACCCCCGGCTTGTTTATGTACCACATGACAGTGGTGTTATCCATCTTTACCATTAGTTGTCTTGGAAGAATGTGGTCCTTGAAGTCTGTCAGAGCATTCTGTACAGCTAACATTTCCTTCTGATTTATGTGCAGGTGCATTTGACTTGGGTTCCATTTGCCCTGAATGCACTTCCCTGCCAGCTGAGCCCCCCCATGCATAGTCGGATGCATCTGTTAAGGTTTGGGCGGCAGGGGGTAGTGTGAATGGGTAGTCCCTTGTTTTGGTGGCAGGCCTCTGCCCACCAAAGGAACTCTAAGCGTAGGCAAGGTATGATAGGAATCATTGCTTCTAGATCCTGTGAATGTTGACACCATAAGCTTTTGAGATACCACTGTAGTTTCCTCATATGCAGCCTTTTATATGGAATTAGAAGAATGCAGGAGGCCATGAACCCCAAGGATTGCAGTATTTGCCTTGCAGATAGCTGGGTTTTTGTGGCCACTTGTTTGAAGTAGGTTGTCAAATGAATCCTTTTCTCTGGCGTGAGGAAAGCCATCTGGGAAGTTGTATTCAAGCTTGCTCCCAGGAATATAAATTTGTTGACAGGGTAACCAGGTGTGATTCCTTTTCGTTTATGGTGTACCCCAGACAAGTCAGCACTCTTTGAACAAAGGCCACAGGATTCAAAAGTATGTCCTGGCTTTCTGCCTGAATTAGACAATCATCCAGGTATGGGCATATTTGAATATTTCTTTGCCTGCAAAATGCAATGACTGGAGTTAGGCACTTTGTGAATACCTTGGGCGCAATAGATAAGCCAAAGGGCAGTGCAGAGAACTGATAGTGCATGCAGCCTGCTTTGAAGCGTAGGTATCTTCTGCAAGACTCCCTGATAGGGATGTGCAGGTATGCTTCTTTTAAGTCTAGTGTTGCCAACCATGCATCTTTGCCTAGCATAGGAAGTGGCTGGTGAAGAGTCAGCATTTTGAATTTTGGAATCACCAGAAAGGTGTTTAGAGTAGAAAAGTCCATGATAGGACACCATGTATTGCCTTTTCTGGGTACCAGGAAAAGTCCCGAACAGAAACCTTGTCCCTTTTCCTCTTCTGGTACCAACTGAATAGCCCCCATGCTTAAGAGGGAGAGAGAAAGAACTTGATTTTGGGCCTCAGCCCACTGATTTGGGGGTAGACTTGGCCACCCGCTTGGTGTTGGTAACATGTGGAAGTGAAGTCTGTATCCTTGGGACACTATTTAAAACCCATTTGTCCTGCATAATGGAGTTCCCAGTTTTTGGCCTGCAGACCAATCTTTCCACCTAAAGGAGCATTCAATTGGGAAGTGCTTGGAAGTTTTAAAAACATGTAATTGAGACAATTTTCCACAGGGGGGAGTCCTACTACCAGATTTGGGTACGGAAATCCCCCACTGCTTAGTCTTGTGTCCCCTGGGACTGACATCTGGGGTTTCTGCTATGTCTGGGTTTGGCTTGAGAAGACCTTGAAGGGGCTGGAAAGGACCAATTCTTAAAGGGCCAATGCCTACTATATCTAGGAGGCTGAAGTTGCAAGAAATCTTTAATAGTTTGCATAGATTTAGCTTCATCTTCCATCTTTTTAAGAACTTCCTCAGCTTTGTTGCCAAACAGGCGGTCCTGATTTAAGGGAGCATCCAACAGTTTAGCTTTAACATGATCATGCAAAGATTACTCCTTAAGCCAAGCATGCCTTCTGAGCACAGACCCAGTAACAGCAGCCCTGCAAGAGGCCTCTAATGAATCAAATCCACATTGCAAAGTATGTTTACCAACCTGTTAAGCAGGATGCATTAAATACTGTAAGTCTTTATTTTCAGCACAGTCAGGAATCATCATTTTCTGTTTAAGCAACTCAATAACATGTGGTTGATAATATGAAACTGGCAGTTTAAAGCCCTAATGGCCAAGGTTGCAGAAGTGTAAACCTTCTTACCCCATCTATCCAGCACCCTGGAGTCCCTATCAGAAGAGGTAGGATTTTTAGCAGTAGAAGCCTTAATGCCCTTGGGGCCCTGTGAAATAGTCTATGGATCCGCAATACAATTTTTTAAAATGGAACTTGTGATAATCAGCAACTCTGCAATATCTATCAGGTTTTCTGGGAGCAGGAGGCAAACAATCAGGGGGCCACACGAGATTCCGAAAAGGCATCATCAACAATGTCTAGTACATGAAGTATAGCTAAAAGCCTAAGCTGAGGCAGAAGTAAGAGATCCCTAAGCCTCTTTTTTGAATCAGAAAAATCCTGGCTTTCCCAGTGGAAATGCTCCCTTAGGGTATATAAGGTTTCACAAAATGAAAAATCCTCTGGTGGGGAAGCAGAGGGAATAGGAGCCCTCTGCATCAGAATCCTCATAAGTAGATAAGGGCAAATCCAGATCATCAGAAGAATCAGAAAAATCAGAACCCTGGTCAGAAGATTCATAAACAACTTCAGTCCTAAGTCTCTTAGAAGGGGGAGATTGGCTTCCCCTGATTAAAAGTTGTAAGATCTTCAGCCATTCTTATTTGTTTTTTAGGCATAGAGGCCCGAGCATGCGGCCTGGGCATTGGTTTCTTCGGCATGGTTTGAGATTTAGGCCTAAAAGAAGGAGGCGTTGGTTTAATATGCAAGTCCGTAGGCCTGAATACACCCTCAGAAGCAGTTGCCTGCACAGCAGCTCCAGACCCATCCAAGGTAGAGACATCCGCAGGTTCCACAGTTGAAGCATCTCACGGCATACCTGACTCCGAATGGGTCTCAGCAGAGGCCTGCGAATCAGAAGTAGCAGGTATCAGGGGATGCAAAAGCGCCTCACTGAGTACCAGCGAACCGGTGACTGGCTTAGAAGTGTCGTCGGCAGCTTTGGACCTAGGCAGCCTGTCTCGGTCTATCTTTGCGTTTTTCAGAATCCCGGTAGTCTGATGGCTAACCAACGACATTTCTGGATAACTAAAACAAGAACAGAAATATTTAGAGGTGAAAATATACAGATGACAGATAGTGCGCCGATTAAATAAAGCACAAAACTGACAGCAAGGTACGTCGTGGTCAGGGCCCAGGCAAGGAATCATGAATGAAAATCTTTGTGAGGTATTTGCTTTCCACAAGTAATGCAATTAACTTTTACCGACATCGGTAAGGAGCAAGAAAAAAAGTTTCCCCAATGTGGGTACTTCGCTTTAGTTGAAGACTTCGGTCCTGAAACCCGAAAACGAAAATTTCAGGAGTCTGCCGACTGGCACTTGCGAACTGCTTCTGCTTCGGGCACCGCACAACAAGAAAGATTAGTGTAATGGCGTCGGCTGCATGTTTTATACCCTTGACGTCATGGAAGAAGGGACAGCATCCGATGCAAGACCCAAGACTTTGTTAATCAGGCTGACTGAGGGTTACTGCAAGCAGATAACCCAAATGTAATGACTGCAACAGTAAAACACAAAGAACATCATGTTTTGGTAATCAATGTGTTTCTTTGGGAACGGATTCCCCAAGGAGCAAATCATTTAGGCATCCAATCATTCAGGCCAAAGATGTTCGATTTGTATTTTGGCATCATTCGGGGACAGGGAAGAATACTACACAACTCAAAACAGTTTTCTACTCATTAACAACATAAAACAAAAGAGTGCCACTATTTTTCTTTACATTTCCTCCAGTGTTGACCACCTGGAGTCCATATTCCATCCGAGTCAACTTACTGGACATTATTTACTAAAGACCAGCACTTGATTACTATACAGTGTTTCTTAAAAATCTGAAAAAAATATACACTATAGATTTTAACACAATATCAGAATCAACCTCTACACCATATATCTTGCATTAACACCTTTTCTGAGCTCATGTGGCACACATTTTGATCAACTTTTCAGTGGGGGTGCATTTCAACACTTTGGGTACACTGCATGCACAGTCTCAGGTTTAATAAGTGTTTACTATACACACTGAAAGTGCACCACAAAGTAATAAAAATAAAACTGCACTGAACACGATTTTTTTTTCTGAGCCTGTGTCCTCCATGCTAATTAACATTTTGTTCAAATGTATTTTCATAGCAACTGGCAGTGCTTAAAACATAGCATGCTTAAAGAATCAAACCATTAACATTATACAACAAATATAAAGCTACAAACTTTCAATAAGTAGTTTGTACAGAAACTACTGTTATAAAATACGTTAATGATGGCACAAAAATTATGAATTACTGCATGAACTATTGGTGTGTATACAACATTTAATAGGCTGTGTGACTGTTAAAGTGTGCCAAGTTTTCATGACTTTTGCTGCGTTAATATTGCAATTACGCTGTAAACTGATTATGCTACTGATAATGTATGTTATACTTACTTTAATTTCACTTGCAGGGTAACACTTCCAAATCTTTCTTCCAAGACACCTCCAAAGAGATGAAGCTTATTTATTACTGGTCAAAATTCATGTGTGTTGGAAAGTGATCAACAATCCAAAAATGATAACTTGGGGTTTACAATACTCCAAAAAGTTCCAGATTGGTTACATGAAGCACGTCATATAAAGACTGAGAGACATGATACGTTTCAGCTGTTCAGTGCTCCTTAAACATTTTTTAATTTGAAAGGTTATAAATAATAGTAGATATGTTTCAAGGAAGAGGAGTGTTATAAGATTTGGTTTTAGTGGTCAAATTAATTTGTGCACTTTAGTGTGAAATTAGGCTTTCTAATCCAGGATGGTGACATGCACTACTATTTTAAAGAGGTCTGATCAGAAGGTGCTGGTGTATGCAAGAAGTCAACATGGACTTTTAAAAGATTATCCCTCTTCTTGATTTGTCTCTCCTACCCAGATCTGGTTAGTAGTTAAGAATGGAAGTTATAGACTGCCACTGCGGATAGACTGTGGGGAAGCATAAGGAATGAAAGTTGGTAGTTTGAAATATGGACACACTACTGACCCTTTTATAATCTTACTAAAGGTTATGCTGAACTTCTGAAGTAATCAGATCATTTCTATTCAATGTTTAAGTCACACACGTATCAGCAGTCATATTACTGTTAAGTGTGACATTCCTAACTCCCAGCAGGGTGCGTCACAATTACCTACAGATTCAAGTAACAAAGGAAATCAAAATATGAGAAAATTTCTTCAGATGAAACAAAAGCAGCATTCTGCATTTCTTGTTTAAATGTGAGAAAATACACACAACGGGGGCAAGAACTGCGAGCAAAATTCTTTACTGGTGCTTCTGGTACCTCGGCAGATTGCCTTCAATTAATTTTGCTCACAGTTGTTGACTCCGTTGTGTGTATTTTTTAGTGGATTTGTTTCTTTTGGAGTTTTTTGTTAAATCTGGGGAAGTAAGTTCATCGGACATGCTTAACTGTAGCAAGGAATACTACAACTACAGTAACACACAACAGCAAACATGCCGCCTGATCTGCCTTTCAAGCACCATAAGTATAAAAAGGACAAGACAGCCCACACAGTTAAGACTACAAGTATGATTAACACTACAGCACAAACATTGTTGGCATTATACTGCATTAACAATGCATTGTTAAATAACTACAGACATGGGAGTAGGTTAAATTTTAAGCAACTGTCACTGAGGAGTCTCATTCAGTTGTTCTCATTTTGCTCCCATTCTGATCAATAAAGACACATTAAAAATCCGAACAAGCACACAAAACATTTCTCAAGTACGCGCATACCAACTGAACCATCCACTACCTCCACCATATTTCAATCAGTGAGGAACTTTACCAATGTAAATGAAATAATGTCTTTTCACAACTGTGACGTGACTTATGAAGATTAACCTTTGTACTCATTAACTGTTTTAACCACTTGCCCTCCCCTCAAGTCCTACAGATGGAAACTTCTAAAATTTAGTTTAGCTTGGTGTATGAGCAATCAACTAGGCTCTGTTCATACAATGGATGACTAATTTATGAAGAGAAAATTCTATTTTCAAGAGATGCCTGCTGCTCAAAATGTTTCAACTCAGATGTGCCTGCTGTTTAAAGAAATGCTGTTGATGTAGCTCCATAAAACCCTACATTCAAATCACAAGCCCTGCACACTGATTTATAAAACAAATGTTTCATATGATAGCAACGTAGAGGAATAAAAACCACTGGAAGGAAGATTTGTCAGGATGCGGAGAGCCTGTGCAGGGACAGTCTGCATGAAAACCCAAGCTCATCACTGGAGCTCTTGTCAGTGCACATGGACAGCACTCACGTGCAGACAAAAGCTTGCTGCCCTCCTCATGGTGATGCTAGTGTTCATGTCATCACCAGGGGTAAGGGTAAAGGCTTTCATAATAAAAATGTCTTCAATGCAGGAAAAGCAAGCAAGGGCACAAGCACCCTCACGTATGACTAAGAAGCATCCTCCACGAAAGCTTTCACCGTACTGGATCTGGGAACTCTCCACCAATGGGGAAAACTGGACATCTGGTAAGGGAAGGTGTGATGGGCAGAAAGGGAAAATTAAGGGAAAAAAAAAAAAAAAAACACACAGTGCAGTCTCTATTAACCCTTCCTTAAACAAATCCATCAGTGCCTACCAGATCTTAACCACTTAACAAGACCACCAATTTGCACTGAATGCAAGCTCAAAACTCTCCACTCGAGTATTTTAGTCCAAAACAAAACAAATTTCTATCAGTGACAATATCCTTCTTTACAACTGAAAACAAAATTTACTTTTAAAAAACAAATCACTAGAAAACTTGCTACTGAAAAGCAAGACCATTGTTCAAAAACACGTTCCTAATTAAAAATAAAAATGCAAGAAAAAAAAATGGAAAATATTGTAATTTACCTCCAGAGTCTCCTCCAGTGTCAACTGCCTTTTTAATTTTTTCTTGGTCTTCCCATCTCAGGTCAGGAAAGCCATCAATATCTGCAGTAGATAAAACCCTTGCTCTTTGCCAAAAGCATGAGTAATGATACCAGTGAGGAATTTTGCCGTCAAACATTGGAGACTGGAAGAAGGGAAAAATAAAAAAAAAACATACCAACATTTAGCTTCAACCTCAGTCTTTACATACTGCATAATCAGACAGCAGTATCTCTCTCTCTCTCTTTTTTTTTTCCCCCCCGTTTTAATTGTACTGTGGCTAGCTAGAACTGGGCCATGAGAAAAAACTTAAAGCAAAACTCATGTCTCTATGGAGAACATTACTTGAATGTAGCAACAGTGCATGCTTATTATACAGTATGAAAGGGAATACTACAGAGTATAATGTACAATAAAGATTTTTTTTCTTTATTACAGATGATGATATAGTAAACAAAATTCAGTTACAAAAACAACAATGCAGTCAAGAAATTAAACCTGTGTCACAGAAAGTGGAGTTATACATTCAACTCATTAACGAACTGTTTTGAGTGTGGTCAGTGCTGCAGTCATTACTTTGAAGAACTCTGCCACAGGCTAAAAATCAGATACCTGGCCAGGCTTGACATCTCCATATAGCCAGTATAAAGGCTGCGTATGTTTGACCATTTGCTTTTCTTTCTTAACTCCCCCCCCCTCAACCTGGAGGATGGGTGCAAATACATGAACCCAACTCATTGTGTTAAATGCAAGATTCCGGGGATCTATCAATGCCCCGGAGGAAAACTTACCCTTCCTTTGGATACTAAAGAAAAGATGACAGGACCGCAAGAGACAGCCGGTCAAAGTTAGGTAAGAGTGGAAAAGGAAGAGTATACACACCATGGCCCACAACGTTAACAGATTAAACGGGATGCAAGGAGGAAATGTGGACAGCAACAGCGACCACACTACAGCTATGGTAACTTGACTATACAAATGCACTATGTTCATTGTGTGGTTGTTGCAGTCACTACTTCAGGGATTATTACCAGATTAAACTACCCACAGATGACTTTGATGAAGTAGGAAGGCAACATGCCCCTTATGGGGATAAAATAAAACCTCTTCCAACTGCAGCAGTCAATTCCAATCTGCAGTCATCTGAGAAGCTACAGACTAATGACCAAGTAGCTGCTTCCAGGACATCCTGTGCATTTGCCCCTTTTTCATAGATTCATAGGCAAGTACTAAGCTAGCTGCTCTTGCAAGCCACTTTAGAGCCCCAAAAGGGAAATTTGCTAGACTTAACCTATCCCATTTGAGGTTACATTGGGCTTACTCATCCAATGGTCGTTAATTAAATATTAACCCTAATGAGAATCTCTGGGAACATACCACACATAAGTTGAGGGGTCCTATGCATGGGATAAAGCATTTAGGAACTGTCCCTGTCCATTAGTACAGGAGGCAGCTCTGGGGCAAATTTTCTTGGTTCCCATCCACAGATCCAAGCTGTGCTTGAAATATGAACAGGGATGAGCTTTGTTTTATGTTGATTGGGAGTGTGTTCTACAGCAGTGGTATCCCCAGAAAGAAAGATTTACTCATCTCTCCAAACTATTTTGTTAATACTGAAGAGGAGGTTTACATCTGCAGACGAGTATTTTGGATACCATCTGACTTGATGTGCAGTAAAATTCATCAGTACTATGTCAGAGGATGCCTTCTATGCTAGACACAGGTCACCTCAAGTCTGTAGGATACAGAGTACAGTGCCAGGGCTTTGAGTCAGTTCTTGCAGGATGTATTGTTTACGCCGGTACCCTTTCAGTAGGGCAGCTCTGCGAGCATTCCAGTTGTTGCAGGTGACTTGATAGATGTATGCAAAAGGGGCATTATACTCCATAACCGGCCTAATGAAGGCTGAGTAAATGAGGACAATGACATCTCTACCTCTAGACACAATCCCTTTGTTTATAAGCTGTGCAATACAGGACTTTAAGACAATGGAAATCAATCAAAAGTTGGGTCACTGTCCACACAAGTTTCCAAATCCTGAACATCTGGGTCAACTATTACTAACTCGTATTATTAACATAGTAGTTCACCAATGTAGATGACTTCCCAAAGAATACACCAATGCATCTTTTGGCATTTAGTTTCAGTCCATAATTTTGACACTAGTTATTTATTAGGGACAAATCTTATTGCAGGATGGCCAAGTCATTTGGGAACTCAGTGACTTCCCCTGTTCCTGGAATACTTACTTCATCTTTACGATTACAGTGTTCTGTATGGCTGTTCTTCTCCCTTAAGGACCTGCATCCAAAATATTACACTCATTTTTTAAATTCATCATCATTCTCTTCCATCTCAATATAGATATGCAAACAGTTTTATATACATCACACACACACACACACACACACACACACACACACATATAAAATCAAGGTGGAAGGTTCTGAGTTCTCAACTATGTAGCTCTACAGCATCCCTTCAAATCAGGGTAATCCTAAACCACTTTGTTCTCCAGGCAGAATCAACTCATCCTACTTTCTCGCTCTTCTCCTCCAAAATAAATTCCTCCACCTATTAAATTACAGTGCACAACCCCTCCTCTTGTTTATAAAATTATGCTGGACCTGTATCCAAAACTAAAGGAACTAAAGATTTTCACAGCTAATACCTTAGTACCTATAAAGTAAAGCTTTCAACTTCTCAATTTTGTATCATTTTTTGTTAGTCCCTTCCCACATATCCTTAGCTGTAGTGACAAAAAGTACAGTTTTGTACCTACCATAAATGTAGATGTTCGAGGATCCACATTGCTGCAGTCCTAACTATTGGGTAGTCCGCTGTCCAGTCGGCCCGAATACCAAAGTATATGGCTGACGTCGGTCAGGGCGCATTAGACTGACGTCAGTACATCAGGGTACTAATGCGCATGACCGACGCCATATCCTCAGTCTTTTCTTGCCCCAGATGTCAGAAGACCCTGAAAAGCTAAGGCCAAAACCAAAAATTCCAAACATACCTGCACCAAAAATATGTACAATATATACAAAATTACCAGAATATAACCTCACCTACACAACCACCCTTAAACACAGAGGGGAAGGAGGGAGGGTAAATTGGACTGCAGCAATGTGGATCCTCGAACATCTACATTTATGGTAGGTACAAAACTGTACTATGTTCTTCATTCCACATTGCTGCAGTCCTAACTATTGGGTAGAATCCCAAAGCAGAGGTAAGGGAGGCTGGCAAATCATAAGGAAGCAGGAACTGACAACATGCCTTGCAAAATAGCTGTGGCAAAACCAGCCCTAGACTTAGAGTAGAGAGGAAGGTGATAATGCTTAGAGAAAGTATGCACTGAACTCCAAGTAGCTGCCTCCAAAATATCCTTAGTGGCCACCCCCTTAGAAATGCTGTAGAAGTGGCAGTAGCCCTAGTGGAATGAGGCCTAATTCCAGCTGGAATCTCCTTGCCATGATGGGAATAACAAAATGCAATGCAAAACCCAATCCACCTAGAAATAGTTTGTTTTGACACAGGCTTGCCCTGCGAACCCAAAGCAAAAGAAACAAACAACTGCTGAGACTGCCTAAAATCCTTAGTCCTGCTCAAATAATAACGCAATTGCCTGTGTACATCTAAAGTGTGCAAAATCTTTTCCCCTTTATTTTGGGGATCTGCATAAAAAGTAGGCAAATGAATAGTTTGGTTTAAAGCCACACTAGAAACCACCTTAGGCATAAAGGAAGGATTAGTACGTAAAGATACCCTATCCTTATGAAAAATCTAAAAAGGCTCTACCGCCATAAGGGCCTGCAACTCAGAAACCCTTCTTGCAGAAGTAATGGCCAACAAAAAAGCAGTCTTCCATGACAAATATTTCAATTCAGCAGTAGCCGCAGGCTCAAAAGGTTGTAGAGTAAGTTTCTCCAACACAAAATTGAGATCCCAAGCAGGAGTAGGAGCTCTCGTGGGGTCTTATATTCTTTGCCCTCTAAGAAATTGCTTGAACAAAGGATGCGAAAACAATGGTGGGTCACAATCATAGTGAGCTGAAATTGCTGCAGCATGAATCTTAATGGAAGAGAAAGACAAACCTTTGTCCAATAACTCAGTAAGATATTGAAGAGCCACACTCAAATTAGGCTCAGAAATCTCCAAATTGTTTGCTGCACTCCAAAATAAAAATCTCTTCCATTTTTCTGCGTATACTTTCCTTGTACTAGGTCTTCTGGCTTCCATAATCACATTTAAAACTTGTTGAGGAAGTTGAGACCTGCTGTCTTTCAAAACAGAATATGCCAGGCTGTTAGATGAAGAGATTGAAGCTTGACATTGAACAGGTGACCGTCCCTCTGAGACAACAGGTGTGGAATCAAGGGTAAAGGCCATGGAGGCTTCCTTACCAGACTCCTCAGTAATGGGTACCAGTGCTGCGAGGCCAATCTGGAGCTATTAAAATCATCCTTGGCTTGTCTTGTCTGACCTTTAGAAGCACCTTTGGGAGAAGAGGCAGAGGTGGAAAAGCATACACATGAAGATTTTTCCAACTGAAAGAAAGAGCATCCACTTTCCAAGCTGTGTGATGAAACCTCTTTGTGCAAAACTTTGGCAGCTGGTGGTTTAGTGGAGAAGCGAACAGATCTATGTCTGGAGTTCCCCATGACACTGTCAATTTTGAAATACATGAAGATCCAGTTTCCACTCGTGGGGATCCATGATTTGTCTGCTTAACACATCTGCTAAGGAGTTCTGTGCTCCCGGCAGAAACCTTGCCTGAAGAGTTAGTTGCAAGCTGAGCGCAGTCTCCCATAAAATCATTGCTTGCCTGCACAATGGGTAAGAATGTGTTCCCCTTGTTTGTTGATGTACCACATGACAGTTGTGTTGTCTGTTAGAATCAACACCTGCCCTGGAAGAAGTAACTCCTTGAAAGCCATTAATGCAAACTGGACTGCTAACATCTCTTTCATGTTGATATGTAGATGCTGTAGTCTGGCAGGCCACTTGTCTTGTATCCACTTTCCATTTAGATGAGCTCCCCAAGCAATGTCTGAGGCATCTGTCGTTAGAATCTGACTCGCCTCTAGGCGGGTCACAGAGAGTCCCTTGTTTAGGTGACATTCCTGAGCCCACCACAAAAATTCCTTTTGAATGTAAGGTATTATTTGAATGACAGTGTCCAAATCCTGGCAGTGCTGTGTCCATACATTTTTGAGATACCATTGCAGCTTCCTCATATGCAGTTTGGCATTGGGAAGTACCAGAATACAAGATGCCATGAACCCTAAGGCTTGAAGGACTGTCCTTGCAGTCAGCCCGGACTGAAGAGATAGTTGATGGAAGTAACTGGAAAGATTCTTTTGTTTGTCCGGGGTTAAAAGGCCATCTTGGCTGCTGTATTCAGTCTCACACCCAGAAAGCACATGTCTTGAGAGGGTACTAGACTGGACTTTATTTCGTTCACAGAATACCCTAGGCATCTTAGCACTGCTATGACATAATCCAAATGCTGTAGAAGGTCTTCCTTTTCTTGAGCTAGAATCAGGCAGTCGTCCAAGTAAGGATAGATTTGAATTCCTTTTAGCCTGAAGTAAGCTATCACTGGAGCCAGAACCTTTGTGAAAGCTCTGAAGGCAGTGGATAAGCCAAAGGGCAATGCAGAGAACTGATAATGAGAATTTCCAGCTCGAAAACGCAGATACTTCCTGCAACTTAGTCTTATAGGCACATGAAGGTAAGCTTCCTTGAGATCTAAAGTTACCATCCAGTGATCCTTGCCCAGCAGAGGTAAAAGCTGTTGTAACGTCAACATTTTGAACTTGGGAATGTCCAGATAAGTGTTGAGGATAGATAAATCCAAAATTGGCCTCCACGTGTTCCCCTTCTTCGGTACTAGGAACAGGCGAGAATAAAATCCTAGGCCCCTTTCTGGCACATGAACTGGCTGAATGGCCCCTATGTGGAGCAACAGAGAAATTTGCTTGTGAGCCTCTTGTCTTTGTAGAGGAGGAATGTCTGGCATGCCTTTGAAAGGAGGCATGGTATGGAAATAAAACCTGTAACCGTGGTGAATGATATCCAGAACCCATCTGTCTTGGGTAATTAAATCCCAATTTTCTTTGAAAAGAGACAGCCTTCCTCCCAAAGGTGCTGCCAGGCGAGAATGTACTGGCAGCTGAAAAGGCAGGTCATTGGGTCTGCTTACGAAAGGACTGACCCCTGCCCTCACCAGAAGTCTGAGCAGGGGAACTCCCTGTCCTAGGCCTAAAAGAACCTTGAGCTCTGCCCCTACCACGTCTAGACCTACCCCTAGACTGGGAATCATAAGCAGGATAAGTCCATCCCTTAGTAGGCCAATTTCTACTAAACTTGGAGGCTGCACCTGCAAAAATCCTTAACAGTTTGCATAGACTTAGCCTTGTCCTCCATTTTCTTTAAGACTGCTTCCACAGGCGAACCAAACAACACATCAGACTGCAAAGGAGCATCCAAAATCCTTGTTTTAACATGCTCAGCTAAATTCTGATCTCTCAACCAGGCATGCCTACGAAGAACAGAACCAGTGGCAGCCACCCTCGAGGAGGCCTGCACAGCATCAAAACCACATTGCAAGGAATGTTTACCCACCTGTTCAGACACATGAACTAAATCCTGCAACTCTTTACACTCAATACCTTCTGCCAGAGCATCCACCTTAGATTTCAATTGTGAAAGGAGATAATTCTGATATTTTAACATGTGAAACTGACAATTCAACGCCCTCATGGCTAAAGTGGAAGAAGTATACACTTTCTTTCCCCATCTATCCAAAGCCCTTGCCTCTTTATCAGGAGGAACAGGATTTTTAACAACAGAGGCCTTCACACCTTTAGGCCCCTGAGGTTTCCGGGTCTGCCCTAGGACTCTTAAAAAGATACTTATGAGCTTCAGGCACCCTATAGTACCTATCCGGTTTAACTGGGGCAGGAGGCAAAGAATCAGGATTGAGGGAAGCCTCTGCAAAAACATCTTCCACCACATTCAGAACAGGAGGTATAGCTAAAGGCCTATGCTGGGGTAAAAACAAGAATTCCCTAAGCCTCTTCCTGGAATCAGAGAAATCTTGACCTTCCCATTTAAAATGCTCCCTCATGGAATGCAGAGTCTCTGAAAATGAAAAATCCTCAGGAGGAGAAGCTGAAGGAGTAGAATCATCCACATCAGAATCAGAATAAGGAGGATACTCCTGCAAGTCTTCAGCCGAAGACTCAGAAGCCTCGAACATTGCTCAAAACTCTCAAACTCAGGTTCCACCCTAGGCCTCTTATCAGGAGGGGCATAGAACCTCTAATCATAGTAATCAAATCCTCTGCCATTTTAAGCATATGTTTCTTAGGCAAAGACCCTGAAGCACTAGGAGAAACCCCACTGAAGTTAAACTTGGCCTGCCTCTCAAAGAAGCCTTGGAAACAGAAGGGAGGCTCTAACCACCTTAGGAAGAGAGGGAAGAACAGCCACCTGAGAAGCCCCCTCAGCCTGGCCTACTTCCTGCGAGGATACATCCTGTAACAGTAAAGTCTCTCCCTGAGACTCCAAAGAAACACCTGGCAAAACCTCCGGCTCCACTGAGCCTTCTAAAGATCCGACGCCTGGGACTGTCGGTTCTTCCACTCTAGGCTTTGCTGCTTTGTCCTTGCGCTTTTTGGCCGAAGCGGGCGGCGGAGCCCCCGACGGCATTTTATAATTACAACGCTTCCCAAAACTAACCTGGCACAGTCTAACCTTCTCTTAATAGTGCGTTTGTTAAATCTAGCACAAGAGCGGCATCCAACAACGCCGTGCTCAGGCCCTAAACAAGGTATACACAAAGTATGGTAATCCCTATGAGGTATCTGTTTCCCACAAGAAATACAGTTATTCACTTTTTCTGACATCCGGTTAAATACTGAGGCAAGAAAAACCAAAATATTCCCAACGGGTACTTAGCCAACTTTGATTCGGTCTGAAACTCTGACTTCAGAAACTTTCAGAACGCCAACCTGCACTCGCAAAATTGCTTCTGCATCGGACCATGCGGCAAAAAAGACTGAGGATATGACGTCGGTCATGCGCATTAGTACCCTGACGTACTGACGTCAGTCTAATGCGCCCTGACCGACGTCAGCCATATACTTTGGTATTCGGGCCGACTGGACAGCGGACTACCCAATAGTTAGGACTGCAGCAATGTGGAATGAAGAACATCTGCTAATCCATACAACTGTTTTATCTTGTCACACACTGATAAGTTTGGGTATTGCTAAACCAATTCATATCTGCCTATATAGCTTACTGCTACAGCCTTTGTTTCATCTGCATTAGGTTTTATATCCAAAAAGACCATGTTTCAAAATATTCTGGATTTTTCAAATACAAAATAATATATGCAAACAAAACACTGACTTCTTTCATGTACCATTCCAATTACATCCTTGAATTTCAAAGTCCATTATTTTCTTTGCCAGTGGTTCTAAAAATAAACTATGGGAGAAAGTGGGACACTCTTGCCTGGTTCCCCTGTTCAAGCAGTGCATGTCAGAGAAGAACCCGCTCACATTAATTCAAATCTCGACCCTTAACATATCATCCTAATAACTCTACATATTACAGCATTTAAGTGCTTCCATCACCCTACTCAAAATCCCAGTTAACCAATGAATGCTTTTTCTGCGTCAAGACCCACCAATAATGCCAACATCTTCTTACCTTGCCATAATCAAGTCTTCCATTAGCATTTCCATTTCTGCCTTTACTTGATTTCCACATTCTGCTGATGTATACAATTTTCATACAATTTCCAGTCTAACATGTCTGTAGGACCTCTGCTTATTTTTCTTTTCATAGGCTCCCTAACTTTGGTGATAACACTTTCTAATTTCTGTTGTTCACGTTGTTGTGCTTAAAAGCTTGAGCTTTGGAAGTGCCAACAGAAATAGTTGCTTAATAGCAGTCTTTCTAAACTCCTGCATATTATCCAAACACTCCTCCCGTTAGCTCTCTGCAGTTGCTCCTTTTCCTATTCTCTGAGATTCCCATTATTTTGCAGTACTTTAACCTTTGTCATCGCCCCTGAATAATTCCCATCACTACTTTCCCATCTTTTGCTGTTATTTTTACCCGTTTTTTAAATTTATATTTCCATTTTATCCCACTCGCTAGATATTCCTTGAGGAAAAAAAATCCATCTTCCCTAATAACTCCCAAATCATTTCCCCTACCCATTTCTTAAACTCCTTTTTTTAAAAATGGAAGTAGGAAAGTACCAGTGTATCTCAATTTTACTGAAGTACCTCGCATCTTTATCTTAGTTTAGTGGTGCATGATCTGATAGTTACTGGCCATACGTCAGTTTTCAGAAAAACATTTTCTTAAGAAATATAGTTTCTATACAGTCTAGCCCAGTTATAGCTTGGAGAACAAGTACATTTTGTCAGAGTTCCTACTAATGAATTCACATCTTGTATACGGATTATTCTTGTGTATTCTTTCATAAATCTATCCTCTCATGTGGTTTCCCCGGATACATCCTACTGCAAACAATGCTCCAGTCCACTCCTATAAAAAGGTACACTCTATATTCCCCTCTTAGATGGGAAAAGGGGTTTGCATGCTTTCAGTAAACATTAACTTTCAGCCTCAAGAGAATCTGCACTGGTAACCTTTAAATAAGACAAGCTTTTAAAGGATTTCAATACAGTAATGCACAGTTTAAGTATTAAGAGTATTGAGGAGGCAACTAACTGTATACCTCATTCACTTCCCACAATTTCAAACGTCATTTGGCACTGAACTGCTTGCAAAGCTACCTTTAAAATGTTAATTACACTAAGCTGAGAGAAATGTAGCAAGTACAATGTGTTAGAAGGTCTGATGGTTAATTACTTGCACCTGCAAATAGGTCACCTACAAATAAAAGTTTGTAATGAGAAGAAAGCTAGCAACTTTGCAGATGCATAAAATCTTTGTACATTTCACTCAGAACTCACTGTACAGATAACTCAATGTTAACTGTTTGCAGCAGTAGACTTCTTGTTTCCCAAGAATAATTTGATAATGGAAAAAACATAGCTAATGACTTGACAAACACAACAAAAACACAAATTTATTTGTCCACATCTTTCATAATTGTCTGATTTATCACATCTCTGTGCTTAAAAGAGACAGTGTCTATAATTTAAAACCAAGAATACTAATCTAGACATCCACCCTTGTAAAAACTGAGGAGACATTTTAATACTACATACATCTTCGGAAGGATCACCATAAAGCCAGTTAACTCCACTGAATACACAGAAACGTACACCACCACACTATACCAGCATGTAAACAGCTGCAGCTGTGCCCTGTAAGAGCAAGCACAAGGCAAACCTCAGAAACGCACTGTGGAACCATATCAACAAGCTTTGCAATAGATGGAACAGAATCTTGATCACAAGTAATAAAAGAGTAATTCATAGAACAACACAGCCCTAATCACTAAATCAGCAACTCACGAGCTTAATGAAACCCACCAAAGCCAAGTTTGAGGATAAACTTACCTAAACCAAAAACAATCAATGCCTTTTTAGTTCTACTTGTGATCTCAGAAGCACAACACAGCACTCTGCTCAGCTGATTTTGAACAATGTTAAATACAGTGAGGCTGAAGATTTAACAAACTGAAATGCACACAAATTAGATTCAAACTTTACCTCTCCCCCCAATCTGTCCCTCAAGATATACCTGAAACTGGCTCACCTACAGCTATCACACAAGACAAAGTCCAAAAAATGCTATCAAAAGCTACACATACTGTATCAATGAGTCTCAACAATATACCTGAATGCATTTTAAACAGCATGAAGTACAATTCAGCCACCCCCTCAACAATATGGTTCATTCGCAGCCTCCACACTGGTTTGGCAACACACAAATGGAGAACAGCTACAGTCAGTGAATTCCCTGCATAAGGGATTACCTTTCACAAACCCCGGCAATTCCAGACCCATCAGTCTGACCAGCCTCATATGCAAAGCCATGGAAAGACCTACCATGGCACTAATCAAGAAGGACATAGGGAACCTCTAAACACTGGGCCAGTCTCAGTTTGGATTTGTCAAAGGCAGGTCACACAGTCAACCTGGCAGACTTTTTGAAAATGGTCAAAGCAATGGATGAAGGTAAAACATCACAAACTACATACCTTGACCTGGTAAAAGGTTCTGACACAACCCCCCACTAAAGCACAGAACAAAGCTAGACAAACTGGGAATAAAACCTGAGTCACATGCAGGACTGCCAACTGGTTCACAGATAAGATGCAGGAAATCAAATTAGGGGAATTTAACTCCACAGAGACTAGTCGCCAGCAGAGTCCTCCTGGGGTTCTGTGCTGGGACCTCGTCCATTTGGCATCTACTTCTCTGAAGTAAAAGCCAATATTCAAAGGGCTCTAAGCTAACATTTGCTGATAACTGCAAACTAGGAGCAGTTACTGAATCCCCAAATGACAGCCATTAAGCACAAAGACTTGCCCCAACTAACTGCTGCAAAAATCATGAACTGAAACTAAATGCATTACTGTATCCTTCAGGAAGTCATCCACCTTAGAAAACTAATACACTGACAAACCCTCAACAGCTGACCCAGTTATTTGGTATCTGGGAACCTATGTGGACAGAGAACTAACTTTAGATGAACGCAATGTCATCAACTGTTAAAATCCTTCTATACTGCATAGCTTATAAACAAAGAAATTTTGTCTAGAGATGTCATCGCCCAGTTACTCAGCCTTCATTAGGCCAGTCAGAGTAGATTGCCCCTTTGGCATACTAGGTGACTTCAATTACCCTAATATAGACTGGGAACACTACTCAAGCCCAAACACCCTAGCCCAAAAGTTCCTGGAATTCATAAACTCAAATGCCATGGAACAACTAGTCACCATCCCCACAAGAGGAGATAACATACTTGATCTCATCATCACGAACATGGGAGCACAATGTTCAACACCGGAAGTATACCCCTCACTGGTGAGATCAGATCACAAACTAATCTCGCTGGAGGTCCTCATCCCACCCCCACCTGAAATAAAAAAGACCACAGTAAAGAACTTCTCAAAAGCCGACTTCCCACTTCTAAAGACTAGTGTGGTCTCCTTTCAGGCCCCGAGGCGGAAAACAATACTCAAGCCGCTGAATCACTTACAAACGCCTTCTACCAGCACCTGCAGGACTGCATGGATAAGGCAATCCCAAGCAAAACAAAGACTCTTTGTACCAAAGGCAAGCGTCCAATCTGGTGGACCCCAGCCATAAACAAACTCTACAACAAAAGGAGGAAGCTACTACAAGATAGAGCAAAATCCTTAAAAGGTAAGACACCCTTGATCACTATAAGTAAAAACTAAGAGCTCTCATAAAATCATCCAAAGCAAATTTGAGAGAAAAATAGCTAAAGACTCAAAAGACAATCATAAGGCCTTCTTTAGCTATGTTAGAAACCTAGGAGGAAACTCCCAGATATGCTCAGAACTAGTTCAAAATGATGTGAAGATTACTGATCCTACAGACATTGCCAACATACTGGCTGACAGGTTCAGTGCAAACTCCCTCCCCCAAAGGAGAGATATCTATACCAAATGAGTGCAGCCTCCAAACATCTCCAGCGCCCAAGTGAGAACTGCTCTCTCCAAAGCAAAAACACAGCATCCATGGGACCCGATGGTGTCCCGGCTGTGTGCTCCACGAACTCAATGAGGAATTAAACCCACAGCTAGGACAGCTGTTTATTCAAAGTCTTACCTCTGGATACATCAGGAGTGGCGCACTGCGACTGTGGTCCCACTTCACAAAGGCGGTGCCTCCACAGACCCTGGAAATTACCGGCCCATTAGCTTGACAAGCCTTATCTGCAAAGCCATGGAGAGGATCATAACGGACCTCATAAATAAAGACATAGGGAATTTGCAGACTTTGGATCCAACCCAGTTTGGCTTTGTCAAAGGCAGATCATGCCTTTTAAACTTGGTTGACTTTTTCGAAACAGTCACCAAAGCCATTGATGAGGGAAAGGCAGTCCATACAGCCTACCTCGATCTGGCTAAGGCCTTCGATACAATACCCCACTCGGGAATCATTGAAAAACTCAGCTTAAATGTTAACCCATACATCACAAGATGGGTTGCAAACTGGCTGAGTGACAAAACCCACAGGGTCAGAGTTGCTGGCGCCATGTCAGACTCAAAGCCTGTCACAAGTGGTGTCCCACAGGGCTCAGTCCTGGGCCCACTCTTGTTTGGCATCGTACAAGCAAACACAGGAGGGTTATGGCTGACAAAGTTTGCAGATGACTGCAAACTGGGCGCCATAGTAGAAAACACATCTGACACAGATATCCTTCAGAAGGGTCTCACAGAAACGGATAACTGGTGCCAGAGCCACGCCTAAAGTTAAATGCCAAAAATGCATAGTCATACCCTTCGGGAAAAACAAGGTTACCCCTAGCTACCAAATAGGTGGCAATCCACTGAGCACAGAAGAAGTTATCAGGGACCTGGGGACCCAGGTTGATAGTAGTCTGTCATTCGACACCCATGTAGCTAAAGTAGTTAGGAAGTCCTTCTACACTGCCCACATTATCATGAAGGGATTCTCATCTAGATCAAGGGAGGTCATAGTCTCCCTTTACTCATCACTCATCAGACCAATGATTGAGTACAATGCCCCATTCAGAATGTATCTGACCCGACACTTGCAGCAGCTGGAGAGGCCACAAAAGTTCCTCACCAAAAGGATAAAGGGTCTCAAAAATCTGTCCTATGCTGCCCGACTGAAAGAACTCCAGCTCTATTCAGTCGCCACCGCTTGCTCAGAGGTGACCTTTGCCTAACAATCAAGGCTATGTCAAACCCAGATTTGATGAATATGCTTCACCTCAAAAAATCTAGATCCATCAGAGCCACAAGGGCGGGAGACTTAAACCTCGACACGGCTATTAATAGGACGTGCTGGAGGGATAGATTCATCACCCAAAGACTCCCTATGCTGTGGAACAAAATCCCGGTACATGTGAGGCAGAGCACCTCGCTGGCCTTGTTCAAGAGAAATCTTGACCAATGGATGGGAGATCGCAGATATACCCCAGGAATTACCTCAGTGTCACTGCTCTACAGAGGCACAGCAAAATAATGGGTATAGTTCCCCATACTAAAGGGGTGGCGTAAGCCACAAAACAATGGGCTAGGCTTATAAATGCCCTCGGGCAGATAGCCTAGTATGAACCTATGTAGTTTCCAACAAGTGAAACACCCACATAGATGCATTATTTTTGTAAGGCAACACCTAAACAATGCATCTTAAATGGACTGGCTCAAAGCCCTGTCCCTATACTCTGCATCATACAGACTGCCGACAGGCAACCAGTGTCTTTCATACAAGACATCCTCTGACCCAATACTGATGGATTTACTGCACATCAACAAGTCTGCTGACAGCAGCAATACTGGTCTAGGGACCTAAAACCCATCAGGTGGCCAGATGCATAACATGCCCCCCCCCCAGTCCAGACAATCAGGCCCATTTCTGCACCTTGTCCTGACTCTGTCTCCTCTCATTTTAGTGAAAAAAAGCAAAGCAGAGAGGGGATTTCTTTCTTTTTCGACTATATTCAATATGGTCTGCCCCGTATGAGCATCTTTTCTCTTGGGGTACTGTTATGAAACTCCTGTACACAGAACAGTTTTTCTTCTTCCTCAGTTTACAATGACATGGCAGGTCAGTGCAACACTACAAGCTGCATTTAAAAATAAATAAAATAAAAACTAAACTAAAAAAAGTCAATTCCCAAACCATAGTTGTAGATTTGTGACACTTTCTTAGCCAATTTGAGATTACTACTGTATAGGCCTACATTCATTCACAGTTTCATCCCAAAGCTTTTACAGATCACTCACAATTCACTTCAAAGGGCTAGTTTCTATTTGGGCATGTAGAAGTGTGGAACTTCCCTAACTCACTTCCACCAGTTCCTCACCCAGCAAATCCTCTTGCTGCTCAAATTAATGAGGTTAAACTCAGCATACCCATTACATGAATTTCTGTATCCAACATAAATTTCTTAGTTAACTCACTTCCAAAGCCTCTGGTCATCTAGGTGAACATAATTTCTTAGAATATACTCTGCAACAGCTTATGATCAATTTCCACCAGAGGTCTTCTATAAATATGCTCTTTTAACATCCAAATAATATGTGACAGTGCTCTTTTTTTTGTCTGAAGATACAATCTCTGGTAGTCTGTAAAGGCTCTTCTCTTAGTCCATAAACTAGGAGTCTACCTTCCTGCAGGACAGCTATACCATTACTATTCTGAGTGACATCTATTGGTAATGGAACTCAAATCACACAAAAATGCTTCAGTGCAATTCTTTAATCAGTAACTTTCTTCCTTTGCTCTACACTCTAGTACCATCATGCATAATGTTCTAAAAATGTAGTTAATGGAAGTAGACACATGGCAGGTAGATACTGCTTCATTTCTAAAGATTGTAAGAGCTAGTTTATTCTCTGGACAGGGTATCTTGTACTATGGCTGTTACTTTTGCAGTGCTCATTTTAAGCTGCCAAATGATAATTCTGGCCATTTGGTTCTCACACTGCATTTATATTTACTTTTACTCACCTTTAGAGTACTCTGTCTTTTTAAATAAATCCCACAGCTTTGCATCATATTTTCCTTGGTTAGGTACAGTAATATCAAGTCCTGAAATTACCTATGCAACAACCAGCTCTGAAACACTTCAGATGTTGATGAAACAATGAAAGTCTTTGCAATCTGTGCTTTCTAAATGAAAGTATACAGATTTACAAAAAAAAAGAGTTATAAGCTAACTGTAAATCATCATGGATTCTCACCTATGACAAAAAAAAAAAAAAAAAAATTTTACTTTTAAAACATAGGACTACTACTAGACAATGCTCACTTTATTCAGGTCTGTGAATTAAAACATTACACAGCATCTCTGTAGTAACTTGCTGCTGACCCAGCTACTTAGGCTCAGTTTTCAAATTACACCCATTTCATCCATGAGATTTAACTTTTTCTTTGTAAAGGCAAACGAACACCAGATTCTTCCTTGGTTCACAACTAAAACCTTTGTCTCGTCAATGTAATATTCAGTTTCTCCTTCTCAAAAATTAACACATACTGTTAAGGCATTTTCTCCTACCATATGTAGGAGCTCAGCATACCAAATTTATTAGCAGTTTCTAACAGTCTACTCACATACAAGAACAAAAAAAAAGTCAAGTCTTACCATAACGTTCCATTTGTGTCAGATCTTTGTTCATTCATTACTATTAGGACCTCAGTTCCGTCCTCGGAACCATTACGACCGTTTCCAAGCTCGCGCTAGCCAAAAACTCTCAGTTAAGACTTACCCATAATGCCCCTCTCCTAGTTACTCCAGATCGAGTTTGCCTGCTCCTATATAACAGACGTAGTAATAGAAAAAATAGTAGAAGGCTCCGTCTGAGAAAATACCCTAACCAGGAGTTCCTAAAGTCCACCAAGAGTCCAGGCAGGGGGAAGGAGGGCGGGAAGTAATGGATGAACAAAGATCTACAACACAGATGGAATGTTATGGTAACACATAACTTCTTTATCTGATGTTGTAAATCTTTGTTCATTAAATTATTAGGACAGAGCCCCAGCTACTTGAGTCCTAAGTGGCCCTAAGGAAGGATATTCCGGAGCACCATAGAATCAAAAGATGCTCATCCCCTGGAGGCCAAATCCAATTTGTAATGAGAGATAAAGGTATGAGGCCTTGCCCAAATGGCTGCCGCGCAGATATCATCCATAGAGACTCTGGAATGAAATGCTACAGAAGTAGCCATAGATCTGGCAGAATGGACCTTTATTCTGGAAGGTAAGGATAGCTTATTCTGTTGATAGATAAAGGCAAGGACTTTTCTAAGCAAGGAAGATAAAGTCACTTTGGAAACTAACCTATCTAGGTCCTGCAAAGACCACAAACAATTGATCTGTTTTCCTGAAAGATTTAGCCCTGTCCAAATAACAATGAAGCTGCCAATGCACATCAAAGGTGTGCAAAAGGTACTCCCCTCTATTAGAATGCAGAGGGAAGAAAACCGGCAGGTCAGTAGATTGGTTAATGGAAAATCCAGAAATGACCATGGGCAAGAAAGAAGGGTCAGTACGAAGGGACACCCTGTCTGGAAAATCAAGTAAGGTCTCTTGACACTCAAGGCCATCTTGAGATCTGCAGCTCAGATACTCTTCTCACTGACGCAAGTGCTACTAGAAGTAAGGTTTTCCATGACAACAATTTTAAATCACATGAATCAAAGGGCTCGAAAGGAAGACCTCTGAGAGACTGAAGTACCAAAGTCAAGTCCCAGCGTTCTAAGGGAGGCTTGACCGGAGGTTTAACATGTAATACTCCTTTCAAAAAAGCCTTGCATAGGCGGTGTGACATAATCGAAGAATTATCAAGTCCATTATGAAAATTGGCGATAGCTGCTAAATGTACAGTGACAGTCGATGCTGAGGCTCCAGTCAGGCATTGTAGGATCTTTTGAATAGGCATAGAGACAGGATCTAAGTTCTGATCTTTGGCCCAAATAGAGAACCTAGTCAATTTACTAGAATAAACTTTCCTGGTGGAAGGTTTGTGTGAAGCCAGAAGGATTTCTCAAACAGGAGATAGGATGTCAAGCAGCCCGGCAATCACTGGAAGTGGAGGAACCAAGCTGCGTGCTTGAGACTGTGGAGGTTCGGATGAATCAGTCCCAGAGGATGAGATAACAGGTCTTGGGAATGATCCAGGATCCACGGGCTGTGAATCAGATGAGGCCATAGAAACGGCAACCAGACTTGACGGGGCCAGTATGGGGCAATGATGATCACTTTGCTTCTCAACCTCTGAGCTTTCTGGAGAAATTTTGGAATGAGGGGAAATGGGGGAAAGGCATACAGAAGACCAGGGGGCCAATCGTGCATTAGAGAATCCCTCGGTGGTTCCCCCTGGGGGGGGGGGGGGTCAGGGCAAAGTAGCTTCTGCATTTGTAGTTTAGGGGGAAGCAAACAGATCTCAGCAAGGCTTGCCCCAGTACTGAAGATCCGATGTTACATGGTTGAGGGACCACTCGTGAGGCATCAGGATGTTCCTGCTCAGAATGTCCGCAATAAGGTTGGAACTCCCAGGAATGTGCGTTGCTATAAGAAAGCGGGTGGAAGCTATCGCCCAGTGCCAAATCCTCATGGCTTCCCGACACAGGGGATAAGACCAGGTTCCGCCCTGCTTGCTGATATACCAGAAGACAGACATGTCATCTGACTGAATTGCAATGGTCCCAAAACGTAGGGATGCATGGAACGCTTGCAATGCTAAGAGAACTGCCCTCAGTTCCAAGACATTTATGTGCAAATTGGCATCCATGGAGGGCCAGGTGCCTTGGACCGTCTTTCCCTGGATATGCCCTCCCACCCTAGCAGGGAAGCGTCCGTGATCACCGTGGCCGTGGGATGGGTAAGACAGAATGGTCGACACCAAAGATTCGTTTGTGGCTTCATCCACCATAGCATTTCTTCCTTGCAACAGTTTGTAATACGTATCATATGGTTGAGCGGGTGAGTTAGAAACTACCACTCTGCGGGAAGGAGCCAGTGCAGGATTCTCATCTTCAGTCTCGCTAGTGGTACTAGTACAAGACGTGCTGGTACATAGGTCTGAAGAAGAAGGTCTTGGATTTGGCATCTTATTTTCGAAAGCCTGTGAGGGGGGAGAGAAACTTGACAGGATGTTGTGTCAAAGACCTCTCCAATAAATTTCAGTGTCTTCTTTGGCGACATTTGAGATTTGTCCTTGTTGACTGTAATCCCCAAGCAGAGAGCAAGACCTTGAGTGTAAGAGAGGCTGCAGACTAGGAGATTCCTTGTCAGAGCGGTAAGGAGCCAATCGTCTAGATAGAGAAAAGTACAGTTTTGTACCTACCATAAATGTAGATGTTCGAAGATCCACATTGCTGCAGTCCTTACACTTGGGTAGTCCGCTGTCCTCGGTCGGCCCGAATATCAAAGTATTAGGCTGACGTCGGTCAAGGCGCTTAAGACTGACATCAGGACGTCAGGGTACAAATGCGCATGACCGACGTCATATCCTCAGTCTTTTCTTGCCCCAGATGTCAGAAGACCCTAAAAAGAAAGGTCAAAACCAAAAGACAGCAAAAACCAACCAACCACCCCTGCACTAATTATATGTACAATATATACAATATACACAATATTTACAACCCAACCCACACAACCACCTCTAACTACAGAGGGGAAGGAGGGAGGGTAAATTGGACTGCAGCAATGTGGATCTTCGAACATCTACATTTATGGTAGGTACAAAACTGTACTATGTTCTTCATCTCACATTGCTGCAGTCCTTACACTTGGGTAGAATCCCAAAGCAGAGGTAAGGGAGGATGGCAAAACTATAAAGCAGTAGGAGCTGCCAAAATGCCCTGTAAAATTGCAGTGGCAAAACCAGCCCTAGATTTAGAGTAAAGTGGAAGGTGATGCTGCTTAGAGAAAGTATGCAATGAACTCCAAGTAGCTGCCTCCAAAATATCTTTAGTTGCCACCCCCCCTCAAAAAAGCTGTAGAAGTGGCAGTAGCCCTAGTGGAATGAGGCCTAATCCCAGCTGGAATCTCCTTACCATGATGGGAATAACAGAAAGCAATACAAAACCCAATCCACTTAGAAATAGTTTGTTTTGACACAGGCTTGCCCTGAGAACCCAAAGCAAAAGAAACAAATAACTGCTGAGACTGCCTGAACCCTTTAGTTCTGCTCAAATAATATCGCAACTGCCTGTGTACATCCAAAGTGTGCAAAATCTTTTCCCCTTTATTTTGGGGGTTTGCATAAAAGTAGGCAAATGAATAGTTTGGTTTAAAGCCACACTAGAAACCACTTTAGGCATAAAGGAAGGATTAGTACGCAAAGATACCCTATCCTTATGGAAAATTAAGAAAGGCTCAACCGCCATAAGGGCCTGTAATTCAGAAACCCTTCTTGCAGAGGTAATGGCCAACAAAAAAGCAGTCTTCCATGATAAATATTTCAACTCGGCAGTAGCTGCAGGCTCAAAAGGTTGTAGAGTAAGTTTCTCCAACACAAAATTGAGATCCCAAGCAGGAGTAGGAGCTCTACGTGGGGGTCTTACATTCTTTGCCCCTCTAAGGAATTGCTTAAACAAAGGATGAGAAAACAATGGTGGGTCACAGTCATAGTGAGCAGAAATTGCTGCAGCATGAACCTTAATAGAAGAGAAGGACAAACCTTTGTCCAGTAACTCAGTAAGATATTGAAGAGCCACACTTAAATTAGGCTCAGAAACATCAAATTCCTTTGCTGTACTCCAAAATAAAAATCTCTTCCATTTATCTGCGTACACTTTCCTTGTACTAGGCCTTCTGGCCTCCAAAATAACATTCAAAACTTGCTGTGGAAGCTGAGACCCTCCAGGGTTCAAAACAGAATATGCCAGGCTGTTAGGTGAAGAGAGTGAAGTTTGACATTGAGTAAATGACTGTTCTCCTGAGACAGCAGGTGTGGAATCAAGGCAAAGGCCATGGAGGCTCCCACCAGACTTCTCAGTAATGGGTACCAGTGCTGTCGAGGCCAATCTGGAGCTATTAAAATCATCTTTGGCTTGTCCTGTCTGACCTTTAGGAGTACCTTTGGGAGGAGAGGCAGAGGTGGAAAGGCATACACATGAAGATTGCTCCAATTGAAAGAAAGAGCATCCACTTTCCAGGCTGTGGGATGAAACCTTTTGCGCAAAACTTTGGCAGCTGGTAGTTTAGTGGAGAAGCGAACAGATCTATGTCTGGAGTTCCCCATGACACTGTCAATTTCTGAAATACATGAGGATCCAATTTCCACTCGTGGGGATCCATAATTGCCTGCTCAACACATCTGCTAAGGAGTTCTGTGCTCGGCAGAAACCTTGCCTGACGATTTAGCTGCAAACTGAGAGCAGTCTCCCACAAAATCAGTGGTTGCCTGCATAGAGGATAAGAATGTGTTCCCCTTGCTTGTTGATGTACCACATGATAGTTGTGTTGTCTGTTAGAATCAACACCTGCCCTGGAAGAAGTAAATCCTTGAAAGCTATTAATGCAAATTGGACTGCTAACATCTCCTTCAAGTTGATATGTAGATGTTGTAGTCTGGCAGGCCACGTGTCTTGTATCCACTTTCCATTTAGATGAGCTCCCCAAGCTTTGTCTGAGGCATCTGTCGTTAGAATCTGACTCGCCTCTGGCCGGGTCACAGAGAGTCCCTTGTTTAGGTGACATTCCTGAGCCCACCACAAAAATTCCTTTTGAATGCAAGGTATTATCTGAATGACAGTGTCCATATCCTGGCAGTGCTGTGTCCATACATTTTGAGATACCATTGTAGCTTCCTCATATGCAGTTTGGCATTGGGAAGCACCAGAATACAAGATGCCATGAACCCCAAGGCTTGAAGGACTGTCCTTGCAGTCAGCCTGGACTGATGAGACAATTGATGGAAGTAAAGGGAAAGATTCTTTTGTTTGTCCTGGGTCAAAAAGGCCATCTGGGATGCTGTATTCAGTCTCACACCCAGAAAGCACATGTCCTGAGAGGGTACTAGACTGGACTTAATTTCGTTCACAGAATACCCCAGGCATCTTAGCACTGCTATCACATATTGCAAATGATGAAGAAGTCTGTCCCTTCCTTGAGCCAGAATCAGGCAATCGTCCAAATAAGGATAGATCTGTATTCCTTTTAGCCTGAAGAAAGCTATCACTGGAGCCAGAACTTGTGAACACTCTGGGCAGTAGATAAGCCAAAGGGCAATGCAGAGAACTGATAATGAGAAGTCCCAGCCAGCAGATACTTCCTGCAACTTAGCCTGATAGGAACATGAAGGTAAGCCTCCTTGAGATCCAGAGTCACCATCCAGTGATCTTTGCCCAGCAGAGGTAAAAGCTGTTGTAGCGTCAACATTTTGAACTTGGGAATGTCCAGATAAGTGTTGAGGATAGATAAATCCAAAATTGGTCTCCACGTGTTCCCCTTCTTTGGTACTAGGAACAGGCGAGAATAAAATCCTAGGCCCACTTCTGGCAGAGAGACCGGCTGTATGGCCCCTATTTGAAGCAGAGAAATTTGTTTGTGAGCCTCTATTCTTTGCTGAGGAGGAACGTCTGGCATGCCTTTGAAAGGAGGCAAGGTATGGAAATAAAACTTGTAACCTTGGTGTATGATATCCAATACCCATCTGTCTTGGGTAATTAAACTCCAATTTTCCTTGAAGAGTGCCAACCTTCCTCCCAAAGGTGCTGCCAGGCGAAGGCTCTGGCAGCTGAAAAGTCATTGGGCCTGTTTAAGGACTGGCCCCTGCCCTCACCAAGACTGTGCAGGTGAACTCGCTGTTCTAGGCCTGAAAGAGCCCTGAGCTCTGCCCCTACCACGTCTAGATCTACCCCTAGACTGTGAATCATAAGAACCACCCCTTAGCAGGCCAATTCCTACTAAACTTCAGAGGCTGAACTTGCAAAAATCTTTAACAGTCTGCATAGACTTAGCCTTGTCTTCCATTTTCTTTAAGACTGCCTCCACAGGTGAACCAAACAACACATCAGACTGTAAAGGAGCATCTAAAATCCTTGTCTTAACATGGTCAGATAAATTCTGATCCCTCAGCCAGGCGTGCCTGCAAAGAACTGACCCAGTGGCAGCCACCCTAGACGAGGCCTGTACAGCATCAAAACCACATTGTAAAGAATGCTTACCCACCTGTTCAGAAACATGTACCAAATCTTGTAATTCTTTACACTCAATACCTTCCGCCAGAGCATCTACCTTAGACTTCAATTGAGAAAGTAGATAGTTTTGATATTTCAACATGTGAAACTGGCAATTCAAACCCTCATAGCTAAGGTGGAAGAAGTATAGACTTTCTTTCCCCATCTATCCAAAGCCCTGGCTTCTTTATCTGGAGGAACCGGATTTTTACAACAGAGGCCTTGACACCTTTAGGTCCCTGACTAACAGTTTCTGGGTCCGCCTAGGACTCTTATAAAGATATTTATGAGCTTCAGGCACCCTGTAATACCTATCCGGTTTAACAGGAGCAGGAGGCAAAGAATCAGGATTAAGTGAAGCCTCTGCAAACACATCTTCCACAACATCCAGAACAGGAGGTATAGCCAAAGGCCTATGCTGGGGTAAAAACAAAAATTCCTAAGCCTTTTCCTGGAGTCAGAGAAGTCCTGACCTTCCCACTTAAAATGTCCCCTCATGGAATGAAGAGTCTCTGAAAAGAAAAATCCTCTGGAGGAGAAGCAGAAGGAGTAGAATCATCCACATCAGAATCAGAATAAGGAGAATACTCCTGCAAGTCTTCAGCCAAGACTCTGAAACATCGAAGCCTGCTCAAAACTCCCCAACTCTGGTTCCACCCTAGGCCTCTTATCAGGAGGGGCAAAGAACCTCTAATCAAAGTAATTACATCTTCTGCCATTTTAAGCATGTGCTTCTTGGGCACAGATCCTGATGAACTAGGAGTGACACCAACAGAAGCTAAACCTGGCCTGCCTCTGGGAGAAGCCTTGGAAACAGAAGGAGAGGGCCTAACCACCCTAGGAAGGGAGGGAGTACAGTAACCTGAGAAGCCCACTCAGCCTGACCTGCCTCCTGAGAGGCCACATCCTGCAATAACAAAGTCTCCCCCTGGGACTCCAGAGAAACCTCCTGTGGAACCACCGGTTCCACTGGCACCTCTAAAGAACCTCTTCTTGCCTGGGTTTAGCTGCTTTGTCTTTGGCGTCGGAGCATCCGGCGGCATATTATAATTGCACCGCTTCCCAAAGACCAACCTGGCATAATCTAACCTTTCGCTAATAGTGCGCTTATTGAACCTAGCACAAAAGCGACACCCAACAACGTCGTGCTCAGGCCCCAGACAAGGAATACACAAAGTATGATAATCTCTATGCGGTATCTGTTTCCCACAAGAAATACAGTTATTCACTTTTTCTGACATCCGGTAAACCACTGAGGCAAGAGAATACTAAAATATACCCCAACGGGGTACTTGACCAACTTTTATTCGGTCTGAAACTCGAATTGAAAAATTTCAGAACGCCGAACGGCACTTAGCGCTGCTTCTGCATCGGACCATGCGGCAAAAAAGACTGAGGATATGACGTCGGTCATGCGCATTTGTACCCTGACGTCCTGATGTCAGTCTTAAGCGCCTTGACCGACGTCAGCCTAATACTTTGATATTCGGGCCGACAGAGGACAGCGGACTACCCAAGTGTAAGGACTGCAGCAATGTGAGATGAAGAACATCAGCTGGAATCCCTGTAGTCTAAGATGAGCTACCACAACTGCCATACATCTGAACACTCAAAGGGGCTGTCGAGAGACCGAATGGCAGTCCCCTGAACTGGTAGTGAGTCTCCCAGCCGGAAGCGGAGAAACCTCCGTGAACGGTAATCCATCTTTATGTGGTAGTACGAGTCCTGGAGGTCTATAGATCACATCCAGTTGGCCCTCACTAGGAAGGGAAGAACGGGCTGTACCATGACCATCAGGAATTTTTGAGGTTTGATAAATTTGTTCAATAGGCTAAGATCCAGGATTCGTCTCCAGTCCCGTGTCTTTTTTGGCACTAAAAAGAACCTCGAGTAAAACCCGGATCCTGTCTTAGGTTCACAGGTAGGTAACTAGGCTATCTGCCAGAGGGCATTTATAAGCCTAGCCAGAGTGTGTCAGCTTTCGCCGCCCCATTGATTAACTGATACACTGGTCAAGAAGAGCCAATGAAGTTATCTCTGGGGTGTATTTTCAGTTACCCATCCACTCGTCAAGGTTTCTCTTGAAGAGTGTTGGTGAGGGGCTCTGCCTAATGTAGTTAGGAATTTTGTTCCAAAGCATGGGGAGTCTCTGTGCAGGAATCTATCCCTCCAGCATGTTCTATTTATTGTTGTGGCGAGGTTTAGCTCACTAAAGCAAGTGGCTTGCAGTGACTTGGATTTCTTTAGGTGGAACATATACATCAATTCTGAGTTGTACATGGCTTTGTAAGTCAGGCAGAGATCACCTCGGAGTAAGCGACTGAGTACAAATGGAGTTTTTCCAGTCGGGCTGCATAAGACATTGTTTGAGGCCAGTAACCCTCTTGGCGAGGTACTTTTGTGGTACATCCCAAATTGGGCATTGTACTCTACGGGTCTGATGAGTGACTAGTAGAGGGGTACTATAAACCTCTATTTCTAGGAGGTGAACCCTTTAGTAATTAGATGGGCTACACAGAAGGATTTCCTAACTACTTTGGCAATATGATTGTCAAAGGAGAGATTACTATCTACCTGGGTCCCCAGATCTTTTATTACCTCTTCTGTATCAAGGGGGCTGCCACCTCCCAAATGGGATGACCACGCATTTTTTGGCATTTAGCTTGAGACCATGACTTTGACACCAAGTGTCAGTCTCAGTAAGGCCCTTTTGGAGAATGTCCGTGTCAGCCAGAGAGTCAATTATGGCTCCCAGTTTGCAGTCATTGGTGAACTTGGTTAGCCATAGTCCTCCTGTGTTTGGCTGTACTTCTGAGAAGTATATGCCGAACAGTAGGGGTCCCAGGACAGAGCCTTGTGGGACACCACTTGTGACTGGTTTAGTCAGACCTGGAGCCCACTATTCTTACCATGCGAGTTCTGTCTGTAAGCCAGTTGGCAACCCATCTCCTGACGTAGGGGTTTATGTTCAGGCTGGTGAGTTTTTCTAAAATTCCTGAGTGGGAAATGGTGTCAAAAACCTTGGCGAGGTCAAGGTAGGCTCTATGAACTACCTTCCCCTCATCTATGGCCTTGGTGACTGTCTCGAAGAAGTCAACCAGGTTTAGTAAGCATGATCTGCCCTTAAAGCCAAACTGGGTCAGGTCAAGTGTTTGGAGGTTCCTAATGTCTTTGTTAACGAGTTCCATGATGAGGCGATCCATAGCCTTCCAGACCAGGCTAGTCAGACTTATGGGGCGATAGTTACCAGGGTCAGTTGTGGCCCCTCCTTTGTGGAGCGGAATAACCATTGCTGTGCGCCACTCTATGGGCACGTAGCCTGTGGAGAGGCTGAGGTTGAACAGTGCGTTTAGGTGGGGGTTAGTTCATTCTGTAGCACGTGCAAGACGCAGCCTGGGACACCATCTAGCCTCATTGACGCTGTGCTTTTGGCTTTTGAAAGGGCTGTTTTCACCTGTGCGATTTCTGGGACTCTACACTTTGGGAGCGAGGGGTGTGAAGTTTGCACTGAATCTGCCAGGATGTTGGCATTATCAGTGGGTTCAGTATATTTTGTGCTATTTTGCACTAGCTCAGAGCATATCTGTGTTGCCACTTAGATACTTGACATAGCTAAAAAGGCCTTGTGGTCACCTTTCAAATCCTTGGCTATTTTTCTTTTGAATTTAGCATGGTGGGACTGGTTGGATGACTTTTCTTAGCAGCTTTTCTATTTCGAAGGCTGCCAATTCCCTCTGATTGGGTGGGTACATCAAGGATTCGTTTGACGGGTCTGGGAATTTAAATCGAATGGTATTTAGTAGCCTCTGGATATTATTCTCTGCACCCAAACATCGGTAGTAATAATATGCCAGGCTGGTAGGCCCAGAGAAAAATTACCCCTGACTGCTTCCAGAGGAAAGCAATCGGGCCGCTGCTAAGGAGTGCTGGTAGGGTCTGCCGGAGAAAGAATCTCTAGCGCCCTGGTTACGCAGACCCCCCCCCTCTACCCAGAAAAGGACATCTTCCATACGAGTTGCCCTCTCTACCGTGGGGGGGGGGGGGGGGGGACTGTTTACCACGAGTGTCACAAAGATCCTTGGGATTTCTTGAACCACATTTTTCCTCCCTTCTGATTCCTGGAGTAGGACCTCTGGGGGTTGGAAAAGCATATGCCCACAGCAGATAAGGTCTTTCAGTCTCTCTCACTACCTCCGAGTGGGTCTCATACTTTGGGTCCAAAAAGTGCAGCTTCGTCAACAGGTGTATTGACGAAGGAAGATTTAAAGGGATCTGCGAAGCCACACAACCGCATCCAAGCATTACGTCTAATGACAATGCCTAATGCGGCAGCTCGAGCTGCCCCCTCGGTGGTGTGAGATATCAAATACATCGAGGAGTTTGAGATGGATTCAAGGGTAGCTAGCTGCGAGGTGAGATGCGTGATACTGTCATCAGGCAGCACCCCCACCAAAGGACGACCATAGAATCAAGAGTCAACTGCTTGGACCAGTGGTGCTGGTCTTCAGGTGTAGATAAAATTTTGTCTGGCCTGCAGGGGACAGGTTCTACATTATCCGGGGCCTTCCAGGCACGCTGCACAATGAGTTAAACAAGATCTGCCGGTGGGGTCACACAGGAAGTAGATTGCCGGGCATGGAAGGCCTGCAAGAACACAGATTCCTCAAAAGAAAGGTTAGAGGACTTCGAGAAGGTCTCCAAATGAGAAGTAGTCTGGGGGAGACCGTGGGGATCCTTCCCCCTCATCACAATCAGTGTCTTCAGTGAGATTCCTCCAGGGAATCAAGGTGCTTCCTCTTGCACCATTTCTTCCGGAGTGGCTCCCCAGTGGGATCTTCTGAGGACGACTCCGGAGCAGCGGTTCCCTTCAAAGTGGGTTCTTGCAACTCCCGTGCCCGGGGTCCCAAAATAGAGGGTTGGGAGAGGTGCATGCTGGGGGGGGTTCTGATACTGATGTCACTGGTGCTAACTGCGAGCCGATCAGAGGATGGATGGGAGCCCAGAACCGGGAAGGACAACCTCGGAACCAGGTCACACCCCGCCCTGAGGAGCCCACTTCCAGGTGAGGAGCTCCAAGAGAAGTGGAAGCCGGAGCAGTGGACAGACAGTGCCAGCGAGAAAATAGGTGCCGGGCTAGGTACCAAGGTGCAGACGGTCCAAGAACTGCTCCGAGAGAGCATCGTCTCCACCGAAGCCAATGCAGCAAGGGTGGTCAGTGCCGACAGGGGAAAAACTGCTGTTGGAACAGAGACAGTATACACCAGAGTGGACATCGGTACTGGGATCTCCAGAATCTGGGTAGAGGCCGAAGGAGAATAAACAGGGGGAAGAAAGATTCTGAGCCAAGAGGGCAGAAGGTCTAGCTGGAATAGGCAATCCCCTAGCTGCCAGAAGCTGGTCCACAACCCGCACTAGAACCAATTCCGAAAAACTCTGAATGGATCTAAAGGAGGCTGCTGAAGGAGAACAAGATCTTTCTAGAAAGGGGCTAAAACCTCTGCCCCCTAACAGGGTCGTATGTTGGAGAGTATCTTGTCCTTGGCAAATATTCGAGTTTTGGAGCAGATGGAGCTGAAGAAACTGTCTGCACCATGGCCAGGGATGGTGCCGAAGTAGGTACAGTCATCAGAGCCAATGTTGGATCCAAGGACGGCACCAAAGTCTGTGGTGCAAAGGATGGAACAGAAATAGGGGTGAATATCATGGGCAGCACCGAAGGAGAAGCTACAGAGCCTGGTGCCGAAGAGGTCTGCGCCGAGGGTGCCAACGAAGCACAGAGCAGACTCTGTTCCATAACAGATAGAGATGCAGGAACCAAGTTTGTGTGTTTTGGTCTATGAAGGGGGTGAGACCTCAGACCCGGATAGAGCCTCCGAAAAAGGTGTCTTGATTAAACCTTTTAAAATAAGTTTATTTTTACGTTCTGCTAGTGTACGTTTACTAAAACTAGCACAAATGTCAGTCAGTTTTAATATGAGTTTAATATAAGTTTTTGTTTCTGCACTTTGGTTTGGCACCTGGATATCCTACTTTTTGAATTTTACCAGTTGGTGCTGTCCCTGTAAAGGAGTTTGGTGTTCAGTTTTAATATGATCCATGCCCAAACAGTAGACACAACGAGCATGTGTATCTGAGTTAGGCATCTTACACCCACACTTGTCACACTGTTTAAACCCAAACTTAGCTTTGTCTGACATAGTAAGGCAACGAGGCTACCCTATAGAAAAAACAAAATAAGGGAGAGAAAAAGGTAACAGAATACCAACGATGGTATTTAAAAAAATACCACAAGTGGTAAGGAAGGGGCTGTCAAAGGCAGGAGAGAGGGACAGTACCAGTAATGGTAGAAATTAAATTACCAAGGTAAAGGGTAGGGAATAGAATTAGGTTATAGGCGACAGTGAGAAAAGGCTAAATTGACTAAAAAATAAACTGTCTTAAATATAGCAATTTTCTACTTAGCTTTGAGAGAGTTGGCTAGCACGTCTGACTAGGAACGTGGCAAGTGAGATTTGGAGTAACTAGGAGAGGGGCATTATGAGCATGTCTTAGCTGAGAGTTCTTGGCTGGCGCAAGCTTGGAAACGGCCATATTGGTTCAGAGGATGGAACCGAGGTCCTAATACTAATTAATGAACAAAGATTTACAACATCAAATGCAAATTTCTGGATCCAAGCTTTTGGTTCTCAAACAAAATTCCCTAAAGAAAAGTGGCCAGGTAACTACAGACGAACGTTTTACTCAACTAAAAGTTGAGACTTGTTTTCATTTACTTCTGACACCATGTAACCTTTGGTTTATCAAGACACCTGAAAAAGATCTGGCAAGCTGTGCAGTTCCAGTTCAACAGCATGCATTTAAAAATATACCACAGAACCAAAAATTGGACCACATATTTCCTGACTTCATAAAGGCCAAGAGACAAATTTCTTACAGGGACATGAAAACAGACATGTTGGATCTCATTATGCATGTGGGTAAGAGTCTGCTGCCAAGTGGAATCCTACTTTCACCAAACATTATGTTAAATATACTATAATTGCAGTCAATATAATCTACAAATTTACTAAAGGAAAACTCCATCCTGAAACTACAAAAGCATTCCCTATTTTAATATTCTTCACTATACCAATGCATCAGATCACTGTAATTGCTTATTATATTTTGAAATTTCTTTCTTCAAAATGGCTACCATGGGTTTCGCCTTACTGATGTCATTTTTAGACAGTCTCTCCCCCATACGGCAAAAGGAAGTGCTTTTCCTCATTTATGTACACAGTCGGTGTTTTGACTCTGTGACTACAGTCAACCCACGTGTGTCAGCTTTTTCTTTTTCACTAGACAACCCTTACCTGTGCTAACTGCAGCTTCTTTTACATCTTAAAAACCTCTTTGTAGCAGGGCAGCAAAAAAGCAAGGATTTTGGAGAAGTCAAACTTAAGTGTTTAGAGGATAAACAGACCTTCACATTCCCTCACACTATGTGAATTAAACATCAGCACTACTTATTGGAGGCAAAAAGCTGTGGTAATGTCAAAGAGATGGTAAGATCTATACTACTTTAACAAAAAATTCTGAAATAAAAAAATAAATTACACATAAAAGGAGGATGCAAGAAGATCACCTGCAATTCACACAGCAATATCCCTTATTAACAACAAATGTGGGTTCACATGCCTTAGCCCTCAATGCTACCAGGCAATGCTACTCCATACAAGTGTCCTAGTCACTGGTGAAGCCATAGTTTGGCATACTGATGTACCGCTCACCAGGACAAAGGACTGGGTGACTTATTTGTCCCTCTTGTGTCAGAGTACACTAGAGCACTCAAGTCCCCTCACTTAAGGTTTGCATACAACATGGACACTGTATGCTCCAGGGAGGAGAGACACAGGCCATTCAGACGGAGTAAAGAGGGACATGGATAAGCTCTCAAAGTACTTGCTTGCCAGTATAGGAAACGGAGACCAACAATTTACTGTCAACACACAGAATGATACCACAGTAAAAAAACAAACACTGGTACCACTCCAGTGGGATCCAAGGTATGTCAGCCTGAGATGTCCGTCAGTCCAACCTGCTTCAGTAAGGATGGTGTACATTTCTATGTACTGAGAACTACAGATTGTCCAATGCATTTTTTGCTCCACCATACTAACTTTTTTTTAGGCAAAGTCAGTCTCCTACAGTCAGCCTAGTAAAGTCAAATCAGGTTTATATTAACATGGAACTACTCAGTTAAGAAGCGTAACAAAAAGCCCATCCTCAATACCTTCCAGACAATGAAAATATCTGCATAGTCAGAAAAACAAGTGTCCAGTACAGTGACAATACGTCTGCACCTGGGTTTTACTTTCTACCACTTCTTAAACCCTCAAATAAATATATATCTGCCTCATGTGAGGTTATGTCAGGCCTCATTAGAAATACCCTCAACTCACACTTCCTTCAGCTAGAGGATCATCATTAATTCATACGTACCTTGGTAGCTAAAGCCACACAAACCTTTCATATCAAATTAAACTAAATAAGCTGCACAGTGACAACTGCAGGCTGTGTGGACTACTTAAACAAAATTAAATTAAAATGATTTAGACAAAGGGCAAACTGTACATCAATATCCTAATTGGAGAACGAGCATTCTCCAGCAGGGTATTAATGTACAAGAAATGCCCAGTGGAAAAAAAAAAAAAAAAAAGTCCACTGCTTGACGGCAGCCTATCAAGCTACCAGGGAGCTCAGACTAAGGAAATGGAATGGCCATTATTTTATAATCACTAAGCAGATTATTGCTGTTTAGCGAGTGTAAAATATAAAAAAGACAAAGCAAAACAAAAAAAAAGGTATGTGTGCTTATGTCTGTGTGTGTACGCATGTATGCCAGTGAAAGTGAGTGTGAGTGAGCATTATTTTACACTCGCTAAGCAGCGCTTTTGCCATTTAGTGAGTGTAAAAGAAAAGTGCAGCATGTGTGAGTATACGCATGTATGCAAGTAACAGAGCGATCGAGCGAAACAGAAGAGTGTTTGTTTCTATCTTCATGTGTGCGTGAATGCATGGATGAAAGCAGAGAGAGACTGTGTGTGTGTGTGTGTGTGTGTGTGTGTGTGTGTGTGAGAGAGAGAGAGAGAGAGAGAGAGAGTGAGAGAGAGAGAGAGGTGTGTGTGTGAGAGTGATGTGTGAATGAATGCATGTATGTAAGCAGAGGAGACTGCTTGTGAGAGATCGAGAGAGACTGAATGTATGTTTAAAATGCATCGGTTTAAAACTTTCATTTAGTGGCTACAGTTAGGAACTGTAATAGTGTGCCTTACTATAACTGCATTTTTTATTTAAATTACTAAATTGTAAACTGCTTTTTCATACTGAGACTTGTGTTTTCTCTTTGTGGGTGTTCTTTCTATGCTTTTGAAGTGAGGTTTCTGTGTTCTGCTCAGGTGGCATAATCTTGATAGAAGCCTGTTGTCTAGGCTGGTAGTTTTGTTCGAGTTTCCTGCGTTTCTTACAGCCATTTTCTGCTGATTGTCTTCATTATTATTGAGAGCAACAAGGACTCCTGACCTTCTGTAGTACGAGTGATTGGGTAATAACAGGGGCTGAGTAGTAATCTGATCTTCCAACTCTTCCATTCTTACTGCTATATAAACCCTGTGTCTTATAAAGGTTCTGCTTGTATTGTCAGGCTCTGGATTGCATTGCATTACTGAAAATTCCTTAAGATTCCAAGAGCAGGATAAGTTATTTCTTACACTTATTTCACTGAACAGCACTTCTGAAACGCTTATAATTGCGCTATACAGTTGATCTACTACATTTTTGCATTGTTATAAAGCTTTTTTTATTGTTTCACTGCATTTATGTACCGTTTTATACTGTTTTAACATTACTTAACTGTAAACTGCTTTTTCATACTGAGAGTTGTATTTTCTGTTTGTGAGTGCTCTATCCGAGCTTTTCTGTGCATTTTTGTCTGTTTACAGTTAAAGCATTCTCGAGTGAGCTTCTTGATCCGTTTAAAACTTTCATTTAGTGGCTACAGCTAGGAACTGTAATGGTGTGTTCTTATACTTGGTGGCTTTGCAGTTGCCCGTCCATACCGTATATTTGACCTGTGACACTCCTCCCAGTCTAGTGTCATTAGTTCACTCAATCTAATAAAGAACATTTGTGAAGGCCAACCCACTCAGATTCTTAACGTTGAATTAACTTCTGTTCCAGCTTTCTCCATTTCCACTTTACAGGAAAAAAAATTCTAAGTTTGCTTCCCCCCTTTCCTGTGGCAGGTCAGATATGGATTTGCTGTGTCCAGGACTGTTTGTGAGCTCCTAAGCCCCCACCCCACTTAACTGGGGTTAAACTATTCCTAGCGCCATAAAGTCTGGTCTTCAAAATTTCCCTTGCAACTAGCCAGCTTTTTAGTTTTAGCACTCATCTGTTTCTTTGATCTCAGCACTTGTTCAGAACTCACTGTAAGCAATAAATAAGTTGCAAATTACTACAGCACTCAACTTTCCTCACTTCTCTAGAGGAAACAGTTTTTAGTACTTAATAAGCACCTATTCAGGCATATCTAAAGATCAGCTCCTGGTGTTTTCTCCCGTCTACCTGATGAATCTGGGCATCTTGGGACAATGCAGCAATTGCCTCATGTACACAGACAACCCTCTCCTCCTACCACCCAACACTACGACCTGTGAGAGATGCACTTATATAGCCAAACTGGAAGCAAAGCTCTCTTCACCAAAGACTGGCCTAGACAGTCAAGAGGAGAAGGTAAACACTTGCACAGCACCACACTCATCACATAGTCCCTCAAAACCTACACCACCAAAACACACACACAGAATTACAAAACATACACCTACATTCACGGAGGCTCTCAGTACAAATCTGCCCAAACAACAGAGACCTCCAAAGCAGAAATGCAAGCAACCTCCACCCCCCAACACAACCCAAATGACACATAGCCCACATAGTGTGCCACTCAACTACAGTCCATAAGGCATAATGTACCCAACACTCTAGTCACAGGTGACTCTATAGTCAGGCACACTGATGTTCCAAACTCACCAGGCTAAACAAGGAAAAAGTTACTGTCAGCTGCCTGTCAGGTGCCAGGATCTGCCACATAACGCACGCACTCAGGTCACTCCACAACAAGTACAAATATGACAGTCATTGTCCATGTTGGTGTGAATGACCTGAGACGTACCTCCCTGGACTACATGAAGAGAGACATGGAGGAGCTCTCCGATCTTGTAGCCCAGGCCTGTATGACCCTAGCCCCGATTAGCATCCTGCCATCACCCAGAATGACACCACAGTACAAGGACAAAATGATTTACTTTAACAATTGGCTAAGCTTCAAGCTTCTGGTGTTATTCTAAGGGAATCCAGTATCTGTCTGCCTGGGATGACATGATCGACAGACCACACTGCTTTGCCAGAGATGGCCTGCGCCTATCGCCCTTGGGATTCCGGATACTGGCAAAGGCTCTTGCCACCCCTATAGTGCCTTTTTTAGGCAAAGTTCAAATGACAAATTCACCACCGAAACAAGTACAAGCAAGCAAAATCTGAGGGTAATGCTACTCAATGCTAGAAGTCTAAACCTCAAAATGCACTCACTCGAAGCACTCCTTAAAATGGAGAACATTGACATCTGTGCAGTGACAGAAACCTGGTTCAAAGCTCCAGAGAGAGCACCCCTGCATTACCAGGCTATAATTCATACCACACCTTTCGGCCACCAAACCCAGACCAAAACACTAAAGGTGGAGGCGTGTCCATATTCATTAAGGATATCCACACCTCCAAGCTAGTTGCTCAGCATAAAGCATCCGAGATTATCCAAGTTCAACTAACTCTGGGCAAAACCGCAATCCAGATTGTAGCTTGCTACAGACCCCCCCACCATGCCCCAGGATTCCCACTCCTCTTTTCTTGATACACTGGAAAATATTAAGGTACAACCCAACACTCTAATAATGGGTGATTTCAACTACCCTACCATTAACTGGGAAAATCACTCCTGTACCAACTCTTTTGCTCAACATTTTCTGGAAATCATCAATTCCAATGCCTTGGATCAACTTATCCACACCCCCACCAGGGGCAGCAATATCCTAGATCTGATCATCACCAACATGGGTGACCAGTGTTCCACACCAGAGGTCAGCTCCTCGTTGGTCAGATCCGACCACAAGCTAATCACCCTAGACATCCACATCCCGCTCCCACCCCCTATTAGGAAAACTGTAAAAAAATTCCTCCAAAGCCAACTTCATGCTTCTTAAGACAGAAGTGGCAAACTTCACGACACCCATGCAGATGGACAATAGAGGTACAACTGCCGAATCCTACACAAATGCACTTTATAAGCACTTGCATGAGTGCATGGATCGTGCTATCCCCAACAGAATCAAGATGCTATCCTCCAAAAAAAAAGGAAGCCAATCTGGTGGTCTTCTGCCATAAACAAACTCTACAACAGTAGAAAAACTGTTGCAAAAATGAGCAACATCCCACGATTGGAGGAACTCCCTGGTCAGCCTCAGTAAGAAGCTGAGATCCCTCATAAAATCCTCCAAAGCTAGTTATGAAAACAAAATTGCCACTGATTCTAAAGACATCCACAAAGCATTCTATAGTGATGTCAAAAATCTCAATGGCAACACTCAGATCTGCTCTGAGTTACAGTACAATGACACTAAATATACAGAACCAACTGATATTGCCAACGTCCTGGCAGATAAGTTCAGTGCTAACTTTACCCCCCCTCTCACCCCCTAAAGGGCCCATCTTTATACCGGAAGAATGCAAAATTCCTGTAATCACAGCTGCACAGGTAAAAAACTCTCTCCAAAGCCAAGAACACAGCATTCATGGGACCTGACAACATTCCAGGCTGCCTTCTACATGAACTACAGAATGAACTGGCACCCCACCTAAGTACCATGTTCAATCATAGCCTCACCTCAGGCTTTGTGCCCATTGAATGGCGCACCGCGACAGTCATCCCACTCCACAAAGGGGGAGGGGCCACAACAGACCCCAGGAACTACCGCCCCATTAGCCTGACAAGCCTAGTCTGCAAGGCCATGGAACGTATCACCATGGAACTCATAAACAAAGACATTGGAGATCTCCAAACTCTGGACCTCACACAGTCTGGGTTTGTAAAAGGCAGATAATGTCTCCTAAACCTGACAGACTTCTTTCAAGTAGTCACCACAGCCATAGATGAGGGTGAGGTAGTTCACACAGCCCATCTAGATCTCACCAAGGCATTCAACACCATCCTCCACTCTGGAATAATAGATAAACTCACTAAACTAGGTATACATCCCTAGGTCACAAAATGGGCTGCCAACTGGCTTACTGACAGAACCCACACCGTGAAAGTAGCAGACTCCAAATCAGACTTCAGACCAGTGACAAGTGGAGTACCACAGGGTTCGGTCCTGGGTCCTCTCTTGTTTGGTATCTACTTCTCTGAAGTACAGGCTAACACAGAAGGTCTTTGGCTAACTAAATTCGCAGAGGACTGCAAACTAGGAGCCATAATCAAAACTCCCAACGATGTGGACACCCTACGAAAGGGCCTCACTGAGACAGATGCCTGGTGTCAAAGACATGGTCTCAAGCTCAATGCCAAAAAGTGCACCGTCATCCCCTTTGGTAAAAACTCTGTACCCATGAACTACCGCATAGGCGGTAGTCTACTTAACACCGAAAGTGCGATAAGAGACCTTGGGACACAGGTGGACAGTAATCTCTCCTTTTGATAATCACATCGCCACAGTGGTCAGGAACTCCTACGTGACACACCATCACAAAAGGTTTCTCATCCAGAAAAAAAAAAAAGGTCATTGTTCCCCTCAACTCATCACTCATTAGACCCATTATAGAGTACAACGCCCCTTTTGGTATGTACCTCACAAGACATCTACAACAACTGGAAAGGGCACAAAAATACCTCACAAAGAGGATTACTGGCCTCAAACAGATGCCTTACGCAGACAGACAGTCTCAAAAAAAACTCCAGCTTTACTCAGTCACATATCGCCTACTCAGAGGCGATTTCTGCCTAACATACAATGCTATGTCAAACCCAGAGCTGTTGGACATGCTCCACTTAAAGAAATCCCAATCCTTCCGCGCTACATGCTCTAGGGACCCAAACCTTGTCACCACAATAAACAGAACATGCTGGAGGGATAGATTCCTGCCCCAGTGACTTCCCATTCTCTGGAACAGACTACCTGCGTCTCACAGAGCTCCTCATCAACACTCTTCAAAAAAATCTTGACGATTGGATGGGTAATAGGAAATTCACCCTGGGGATCACTTCTGTGGTTCTGCTTGACAGAGGCACAGGAAAATAATTTTCTTGGGTGGCGAAAGCCAAGGTACCTTTTTGGCTAAGCTTGTATAGGCCCTAGGGCCAATAGCCTAGTACCTACCTATGAACCTATGTATTAAAGCAACTGGAGATATAGAGGCTTAGAAGAGGGTGAGACAGATCTTGTGTGAGTGAATGTGCATATGAAAGCAGAGGAGATTGTGCGTGTGTGTATGTATGTGTGCAAAAGCAGAAGAGGCTGTGTACGGGAGAGAGAGAATGGGATGCATGTAAAATTGTTGCGTTTCACTTGCTTATTTATAAGCACTATATTATTTTTATATATATTTGATGTAAAATGCTTCCTCCAACACCATTAACATACTACAGCAAGTTTAAAACAGTAGGCGAAGGAGCTATTTTACATTAAAAATGTATAAAAAATAATATAGCACTAAAAAAAAAAAAAAAAAAAAAAAAGCAAATAAAACAACAATTTCACATTGAGCCCGTCTAAGTGCAATAATGCCCTCCAGGGTGTGTGTTGTGTAATTAACACCCTTCCACGGGTGTAGAGGCTCTCCGCCGCATCCCTGGGCAAGCGTTAATTACATATTAAAACACACACCCCGTCAGGCATTATTGCTTACTTAACTTCCACAAGTTGTGCACCAGAGTCCTTGGATGCTACTTGATTTTTTCTTTTTTTTTTTTAATATAAAGTCAAAAGATCTACTTTGACATTCAACACCATGAACATTTAACACCTATTTACCATTTAGGACAAAGAGGTCTGCTGACTTTTAATGCAATTTTATAAGTTGGGCACAAAACAGTCAGGTTTGGGGTCATTCTGGAACACTGCTAGTTTCTACCTTGCGAGAGAATGCAATCTGCAACCCCTCCATGTGTTCTAATTGCTCCTAGTCTAAAACAAGCTGCAATCCAAATGGCTGTTACATTTTTCTTGTTGGGTTTACACTGTTCTGCACTGTGCGCCAGTTTTCATTGCTGCACTTGGAACAGTATTGCAGTAGTTGTTGCTGAATGGTCACTGGAGAATTCAATCTCCTCCCCCCAGTGTCGAGACGTTACTGCAATCTTTGTGACTGTATCAACTACAAACTCAAGAGCTCAGTTCCACCGCATTACTATACATTCAACATATGCACTCTTGCTACTAACTGCTTGTTCAGCTTTTTAACAAAATACTGCATTGCTAACAAGTTCAGTGTGCTGCATGTGGGTGTTAGAGAGGCCATATTAAAGCAAAAAGTTGGTTTTAACAGCAGCGCTATCAAATTCCCACTTAACTAGCCTTATTTCTGCCTTACCTGCTATTTTCCTGGTCACATCTGCTTCCTGCCTTACTTGCCAACAGTTTCTTACAAGAGAAGTAATATCTGCCAACAGTGGCAGACCAGGTCTGTTGTCCATTTTATTGCCAGCTTCATTTCACTTAGTATTCTCAGGAAGCACATGAACTGACTAATTCTCACAATGGACTGCTACCGGATGCAAAATAACCAGCGATAGGCTTAAGTATGTTTACACAACATGGAAACCACCTTATCACAAAAAACATGGTCTATGAAAACACACACACACACAAATACTCACACCTCTACATATTCACAATAAACCAACTTGCATCGAGATTGCCAAAAAGTCACTGCCCAAGCCTTCCACAACCAAGAAGACAAAGCCACAGCACACAGCTATAAAAACTTTGCCACGACCCACCCAAAGTAGTTAACAGGCTGGTGTCACTGAACCCAAAGGTGCAAGGAAAAAATGCATTGGTGAATTGCGACTCAATTATTAGGTACAGGAACGCCACACTTGCGAGGCTGAATAAACAAGGCGACAGTGGTTTCTCCAGAGCAAGGATCCATGACAAGTACCCATGACATTACAGGGGCCTTTGGTCCATTACTTTGGGAATGTACGATTATCACCTTGTGACAGCCACACAAGTATGAATGACTTGAAACACACTAACCAAAGGACATGCAAAGAGATGCTGGATTTCATTCTGCATGTGTCAAATGTAGTTAAGACTCTGATAAGTAGACTCCTACCTTCATCTACAGTGTCTAAAAATAAAGATAAGATAAATTGGCTACAGTAGCTGATACATGTACAGAACCCCCCCCCCCCCGAATGTCAGCATGGGACAAAATGTTAGGTCAAGTCGCTTCACAAAGGATGTCTTTCACCTCTTTCAATGGCGTCATAGAACTGATCAAATACCTTGCTACCCCACAGTGCCTTTCGGAGTCTGGCTGCTGGACACACCAACATAACTGATAAAACTTCAACATGCTTAAATTCAGACTACATTAAGGTAGCCTTTTTTAATGCCAAGACATCTAAATAAACTGAACAACCCTGAGGCTCTCTTGCAAGTCCACATCTGTATAATGACAGAGACTTTCAACATAAAAGCAACATTTCCTCCATACCTGGGTTTAGTACTTGCCATTCATTCAGGCCTGAGGGCGATGTCAGGGGTGTTTCCATATTTGTAAGGGACACTATCACTACTAGACATTTCCCAGACACTCTCAACCAAGTGCACTGAACTTCCCTCAACAAAATAAATCAATTACTGCCTGATGTAGGACGCCATCCCTGGCAGAGGACCATAAGAAATTCTTGAATTAACTTAGGGAAACACCCACAATGAGATATCCCTCTTTAATGGGAGATTTCATTTACCCATTGATTAACTGATGCTCCTATACATCCAAGTACACCTGAAAATGCCCGGGTGAAGTAAATAATCCCACAGAATGGCTAGTAAATTAACTTCCTAAAGGGTGCAACTGTTTACACCTCAATTTTACAAACGGAACTCCCTTCTGCATTATTCCACTCCCGCAGTACCCCTAATCACTGGTTAAATGAGAGCGTAAACATGTAACATTTCTCTTTAAAGTGACAAATCCTACCCCAGTGAACAAATCTGGATTTAAGGATTTCAGGACAGCAAATCTGCACAAACTCTAACAAGAGCTCTAAATTGACATGAAATACTTCTAGTCTCCCTGAAACTGTAGCTGCTACTCTACAGGTAAGAGTTTTATTCTCTCGAAAAAAAATGCTTATACCAATCAGTCCCTTTGCAAGCAAAGTATACTGTGAAGTTAAAATCAAACCCCCAAGGGAGTTCACTAGCATAAACAAACTAACATGAAAAAACAAGTTTTCCTAAAATCCTCCAATTAATATAAACCTACCTGCTTTAATGACTCTGTGAAGCATATTACTAAAGAATTTGTTAATGTTGAGCTTTGTCAAGGACAATTATAAATCCTTCTTTAGCTAAGTTAGGAATCCAAGAAACAATACTCAACAGTGTGTGAATTAATCCAAAATGGTTCCATCCACTCAAGTTCAGACTTTAGTGCTAATTTCACCCTGGACTTAGCCTTTGAAACTCTGCAAATCCCAGACTCCCCAATACCACCCAAGATCTTAAATGCGAATGTCCTAACTGCAATTGCAAATGCCAAAAGTACCACTTCAGTGGGCCTAAACAACAGATGTATAAAAAACCATGTCAAACACAAACTGAGGACCATTCCTAAATGTGTTTAACCACTGAGTACATCTCTAAAGCATGGGGGACATTAATTTCGACATGGATCCATAATGGAGAAACCACTAGTGTCCCAAGGAACTACACAACCAATATGACTAACAATCTATAAGGCTATGAAGGAATCATGCCAGACTTCATAAACCATAAAGTACAGTTTTGTACCTACCATAAATGTAGATGTTCGAAGATCCACATTGCTGCAGTCCTAACACTTGGGTAGTCCGCTGTCCCTCGGTCGGCCCGAATATCAGAGTATAAGGCTGACATCCATTTGACTGACAACAGAACGGCAGGGTACAAATGCGCATGACCGACGTCACATCCTCAGTCTTTTCTTGCCCCAGATGTCAGAAGACCCTAAAAAGAAAGGTCAAAACCCATAGACAACAACTAAACAACCAACCAGCCTAACACCAAAAATATGTACAATATATACAATATATATACACTATACCTCAGAGGGATAACCCAGGCCACACAACCACCTCAAACTACAGAGGGAAGGAGGGAGGGAGGAACATCTACATTTATGGTAGGTACAAAACTGTACTATGTTCTTCATCTCACATTGCTGCAGTCCTAACACTTGGGTAGAATCCCAAAGCAGAGGTAAGGGAGGATGGCTAAACTATAATGAAGCAGGGCTGCCAAAATGCCCTGCAACACAGCAGTGGCAAAACCAGCCCTGGATTTAGAGTACAGAGGAAGGTGGTAATGCCGTAGCCACCCCTCAAAAAGCTGTTGAAGTGGCAGTAGCCCTAGTGGAATGAGGCCTAATCCCAGCTGGAATCTCTTTGCCATGATGGGAATAACAGAAAGCAATGCAAAATCCAATCCACTTAGAAATAGTTTGTTTTGACACAGGCTTGCCCTGAGAGCACAAAGCAAAAGAAACTAATAACTGTTGAGATTGTCTGAACCCTTTAGTTCTGTCCAAATAATATCACAACTGCCTGTGTACATCTAAAGTGTGCAAAATCTTTTCCCCTTTAGTTTGGGGATTTGCATAAAAAGTAGGCAAATGAATAGTTTGATTTAAAGCCACACTAGAAACCACTTTAGGCATGCATGAATCTTAATAGAAGTGAAGGACAAACCTTTGTCCAATAACAACATCCAAAGCTGCACTCCAAAATAAAATCTCTTCCATTTATCTAAATCACATTCAAAACTTGTTGTGGAAGTTGAGACCCTTTATGGTTTAAAACAGAATATGCCATGCTGTTAGGTGAAGAGAGTGAAGCTTGACATTGAGCAAATGACTGTCCTCCTGGGACAACAGATGAGGAATCAAAGGCAAAGGCCATGGAGGCTTGACTTCTCAGTAATGGGTACCAGTGCTGTCGAGGCCAATCTGGAGCTATCAAAATCATCCTTGGCTTGTCCTGTCTGACCTTCAGAAGTACCTTTGGGAGGAGAGGCAGAGGTGGAAAGGCATACACATGAAGATTTTTCCAACTGAAAGAAAGAGCATCCACTTTCCAAGCTGTGGGATGAAACCTTTGTGCAAAACTTTGGCAGCTGGTGGTTTAGTGGAGAAGCGAACAGATCTATGTCTGGAGTTCCCAGGACACTGTCAATTTCTGAAATACATGAAGATCCAGTTTGGGATCCATGATTTGTCTGCTTAACACATCTGCCAGAAACCTTGCCTGAAGACTTAGTGAGCAGTCTTCCACAAAATCATTGCTTGCCTGCATAGAGGATAAGAATGTGTTCCCCTTGCTTGTTGATGTACCACATGACAGTAGTGTTGTCTGTTAGAATCAACAATTAATGCAAACTGGACTGCTAACATCTCCTTCAAGTTGATATGTAGATGCTGTAGTCTGACAGGCCACTTGTCTTGTATCCACTTTCCATTTAGATGAGCTCCCCAAGCTTTGTCTGAGGCATCTGTTGTTAAAATTTGACTTGAATGACAGTGTCCAGATGTTGGCAGTGCTGTGTCCATACATTTTGAGATACCATTGCAACTTCCTCATATGCAGTTTGGCATTGACTGAAGAGCTAGATGATGGAAGTAAAGGGAAAGATTCTTTTGTTTGTCCGCCATCTGGGATGCTGTATTCAGTCTTACTCCCAGAAAGCACATGTCTTGAGAGGGTACTAGACTGGACTTTATTCAGAATACCCCAGGCATCTTAGCACTGCTATCACATCCTTCCTTGAGCCAGTATCACAAATAAGGATAGATTTGTATTCCTTTCAGCCTGAAGAATGCTATCACTGGAGCCAGAACTTTTGTAAATACTAACTGATAGTGAGAAGTCCCAGTCCGAAAACAGATACTTCCTGCAACCTCCTTGAGATCCAAAGTTACCATCCAGTGATCCTTTGAACTTGGGAATGTCCAGATAAGTGTTGAGGATAGACAACCTATTTGGAGTAACAGAGAAATTTGCTTGTGAGCCTCTATTCTTTGTTGAGGAGGAATGTCTGGCATGCCTTTGAAAGGAGGCAAGGTATGGAAATAAAACCTGTAACCGTGATGTATGATATCCAGTACCCATTTGTCTTGGGTAATCAAACTCCAATTTTCTTTGAAAAGTGCCAACCTTCCTCCCAAAGGAGACTGTGCAGGAGAACTCCCTGTAGATCTACCCCTAGACTGGGAATCATAAGAAGGATCCTTTAGTAGGCCAATTTCTACTAAACTTTGGAGGCTGAACCTGCAAAAATCTTTAACAGTCTGCATAGACTTAGCCTTGTCTTCCATTTTCTTTAAAACTGCCTCAACAGGAGAACCAAACAAGACATCAGATTGCAAAGGGCATCCAAAATCCTAGTTTTAACATGGTCAGATAAATTTTGATCCCTCAGCCAGGCATGAGGCCTGTACAGCATCAAAACCACATTGCAAAGAATGCTTACCCACCTGTTCAGAAACATGCACTAAATCTTGTAATTCTTTACAATCAATACCTTGCATCCACCTTAGATTTCAACTGTGAAAGGAGATAATTTTGATATTTCAACATGTGAAACTGGCAATTCAAAGCTCTCATGGCTAGAGTGGAAGAAGTATAAACTTTCTTTCCCCATCTATCCAAGGCCCTGGCCTCTTTATCTGCAGTGACAACAGAAGCCTTTACACCCTTAGGCCCCTGGCTAACAGTTTCTGGGTCTGCCCTAGGACTCTTAAAAGATACTTATGAGCTTCAGGCACCCTGTAATACCTATCCGGTTTAACAGGAGCAGGAGGCAAAGAATCAGGATTGCCAAGCCTCTGCAAACACATCTTCCACTACATTCAGAACAGGAGGTATAGCTAAAGGCCTATGCTCCTAAGCCTTTTCCTGGAATCAGAGAAATCCTGACCTTCCCATTTAAAATGCTCTCTCATGGAGTGAAGGGTCTCTGAAAAGAAAAATCCTCAGGAGGAGAAGCAGAAGGAGTAGAATCATCCACATCAGAATCAGAATAATGAGAATACTCCTGCAAGTCTTCCAGACACATCTGAAGCCTGCTCATAATCCCCAACACAGGTTCCATCCTAGGCCTCTTATCAGGAGGGGCATAGAGCCTCTAATTAAAGTAATTAAATCTTCTGCCATTTTAAGCATGTGCTTTTGGGCACAGAACCTGAAGAACTAGGAGTGACACCCACAGAAGCAAAACTAGCAGGTCCCAAACAAGGTATACACAAATTATGGTAATTCTGACTTCGGTCTGAAACTAACATCATCAAAAATCTTATATAGATCCACAGCAATTTAGTTTTGTAAAGAAAATATAGTAGTATCTGCTCAATCCACAACATAGTAATTTTTTATAGGAAAAATCAGAGGCTGTGGATGGTGGTCACACAGTCCATGCAGCCTATTTCGACCCAAGGCCTTTGACACCACCCCTCCACTTAAGTTAAAAGATCTAGATGTAGACCTATAATTGGCAAGATGAATTGGGAGCTGTCTCAATGATAACACCCACATAGTTAGAGAGGTACTACTGCTGAAAACAAAATAAAAAAGTAACCAGTGACATATCTCAGGGATCAGTGCTGGGACCCACATCCATTTGGGATATACTTTTCCAACAATTAAACAACTAGCCCAATAGCCATGACTAAGGAAATGTCCCCGATGACTGTAAGCTGCATGGTCTAATCAACCCTCAACAACTCTTGTAAGACTAAGACTCAAACCAATGCTTCACTGAAAAAGGGCAAAAATTACATGCAAAAAAGTGTTGCATTACCACTTTAGTTGAAAATAAACTCTCATCTCAACCTACTGTACAGCTGGTGCCTCACTCTGAACTGATGCAACAGTCTGAGACCTTGATCAACAGCTTCCTCACTTAAAACCACCACGTAGCATAACTCTAAAGGCATTGCATCTGGGTCGAGAGACATTCTACCTATAGGTCCCTTTAATTAGAAAAGTTAGAGTACAGCTCCTCTTTTGGTAATGTAACTGCCCAGGCACTATCCAGCTAAAAAGGCTACAACAGCTTCCAACTAAAAAGCTTGCTGCCCTAAAGTTCCTAGGATACAAAGACAGACTTAAAGCCCTATTCTCTGTACTCCATCTGCAATAGGGTCTTACTCCGTTGTCAGAGTAGTGCGTTCCAGTCTTTTACGTTGTCAGAGTAGTGCGTTCCAGTCTTTTAAAGACCTAACCCTCCTGGACCTCTGTTAACCCCAGAATACCACCATCTTAAACACTCGATATAAAGAAAACTTCAACCAACCTATAAACAAAACATGTAACAATAGATTCTTCACCCGATATTTACCTCATCTTGAGAATTAAGTGCCTCTGCAAGTGAAGAGCTACACCCTAGCAACTTTCAAAAACAACTTTGATGACTACCCACACATTTATCCTATACCAGTCTTATTTCACTCTGTTGGAAGCAAGAGAACACCCAGTTTTCGGCATAAGAAGCAAATGGTCCCAACTTATTTGTAATTCCTATGAACTCACAAGCCAAAAGCAATCGTCCTGAGTGACTTCCAACTATACACACAAAATGGCTAACCTACACCTTAAAAAAATAAATATGCAGATTGATGACATCCAAGAAACCTATATCTACTCTCTTGGACCACTCAGTTCCTATCTGCACTAAAAGGTGCAGACCTTCTACACCAGACTGTCACAAGTATAACACTTATGAATCAGCCTTTGAATCCCATTGTTTTCATAGTTTCATAGATAAATTACAAGGCTAGCCGTCTTTGTGGGCCATTTTAAGCCGGGTTTATATTACATGAACGAAAGTTCACATAATGGAATGCTCTAATGAGAAAAAATTCCAGACATGGAGATGTGTGCTGTGGGATCTCAGTACAGTGAAGACTGGAGTATTTGCCCTTTCCTCAATGTAGTGCGATCTCAGAGTTGGTATGTATACATTTAGCAGGGGTGTGGGGAGCGCAACCCCCCACAATACTGTTTTCGATTTTCAGAATTTTCACTCAGAGCGTTCAATTATATAAAATTTTGTTCGTATAATATAGACCCTTTTAAGCCTAGCCAACGCCTCTCTTTCTGCTCAAAATCCCAACTGGAGAGAGAGACTGGCCTTTCCCATCCCCCTTAGTCAACAATTACAGATTACCTCTAATGAGAATAACTGGGATCACACCACAGTGAAATCTGAGGCGACTCATGCACTGGATAAAGCATTTAGGAGCTACATCTGTCCCTTGGTAGTACAGGGGGCAGTCCTGGGTTGAATTTTATGTTTCTCATCCATACATCCACAGATCTAAGTTATGCTTGAAAATGAACAGGGATGAACTCTGAAATACACCTGTCCTCCAAACTGCTCTGTTGATGTTGTAGAAGGATTCCAAGATTCTGATGCCATTTAACTTGCTGATGTTCAGTAAACCCATAAGTAATGGGTCAGAGGATGCCTTGCATGCCAGACACAGGTCACCTCTTAAGCAGTTTGTAGGATTCAGAGTACTGTGACAGGGTTCGAGTCAATCCACGGACATGCTGTTTAGGCCTTTTATCCTTTTACTAAAAGTATCACTGTGGGTATTGCAGTTGTTGCATGTGACTGGAAGCAAACATGTCGGAGTGCATTATATTCAATGTAAAAGGGGGGGCAACTACATGCCCTAGATCTAGACAGAAGGACCTTCTTACACTACACGTTGGTCAGTTAGGTTACTGTCCACATACGTTCCCAAATCTTAAACAACCTGGTCAACTCTTAAGGGAGTATTGTCAATGTGGTAGTTCCCTGAAGTAGAAGGCTTCCCACAGGATACAATAATGAATTTTTTGGCATTTAGTTTCAGACAATGATTTTGGTACGTTATTTGAGATAAGCCTTCCTGCATTATGGCCAAGTCATTTGGGCAGTCAGTGACTGCTCCTAGTTTGCACTAACTTGTAAACTTAATCAGCCAGAGCCCTTTGTTATTGATGTTTTACTTCAGAAAAGTAAATGCCAAGTAGGAGAGGTCCCAGCACAGAACCCCCGTGGGACTCCACTGGTGACTGGTCTCTTTGTGGGGTAACAGCACCATTTTTGATCTACATCCTGCTTGCGAGCTAGCTAGAAATCCAGTGGGCGATGCAGGAGTTTATTCCCAGCCCGTCCAAGTGGGAAATTGTGTCAAAAGCTTTGACCAGTTCGAGACATGCAGTGTGTACAATTCTGCCTTCATCCACTGCTCTAAAGACCTTTTCAAAAAAATCCACCAGAATGAGTATGCATGACCTGCCCTTGGTGAGATGAGTTTAGTGTTTGGAAGTTCCCCATGTCCCGACTGATTAATTCCATGATAGGTTTGAGAGTTTTCTCAGGCAAACTTCCTACCACTAGTTGCTGATCAAAAAGATCAGCCACCACACAACTAAAACTGATATTTACTACCGAATTTTACTACAACCTAACCTTCTACATAAAGGCTTCTAACCACATCTGGCACAAATATAATGCAAAGTTAAACAAACTCTTTCTAGAGGAATACTAGCATGAACAAGCTCTACAACAAGATGTAAAAAAAAACCTACTATGAACTCACTTCTAAAAAGTGAACATGTGAAGGCAGAAGACCAAATTGGGCAAGGCCAGCTCCAAACTGAATACTGCTACCACCTCTAAAAAGAAAGTATTGATGTCAGGGGCGGCTCGTGCTATAGGACTGCAGCCCTCCCACCTAGAAAACAAACCCAAGAACCACAAAAACTGTAATTCCCAGACGTCTGTGCATGCTCTAGATACACGGGAACACACACAGACTGCTTTCTCAGCTGTGTGTCTGTGTGTGCACATAAAATGCCCCAGTTGCTATATACTGGTGGCTAGAGCAAACTCGTGGTGGTGTGGTAGGGAATACACCTCAGGCTTGAACCCTGTACCTTGTATGAAGGTGGTAAGGGCCTGAAATTCCCTACCCACCACCATTTGTAAAAAAACTTGCAGATTTTTGCCTCATATTTGATCGGTTTTGTTCCTCATAATATCTGTGGTTTCTAAATATTTAAATGCTTAGATATTTGATGGTGCAGTGGTAGCATTGTTGCCTCACAGCTACAGGTTCTCAGGTTTGATTCTTGGCAGGAGTGCCCTCTGTGTGGGGTCTGCATCTCCTCCCTGTGTTTGTGTGGGATTGCTTTTGTGTCCTCCCATGTTACAAAGATGTGTCTGCATTATTTCTTCCTGGGCCTCTGCTGAGAATTATTTTGTTCCACGTCAGACTGTCCTGGTTAACAAATGTTAAATAAAATTGACAGGCATTTGAATTTCAGACTTCAGGTTTCTGAATGTTTAATTCCTTAAATGTTTGAGTCTGCCTCTCCTCCCTGTGTTTGTGTGGGTTTGCTCTGGTGTCCTGCCATTTTACAAAGACATGTGTCTGCAGTACTTCTCCCTGGGCCTCTGCTGAAAACTGTTTTTGTTCAGTCAGACTTTCCTGGTTAACAAATATTAAAGAAGTAAAATTGACAGGCATTTGAATTTCAGACTTCATATTCTTCAGAAAATGCACAGTAACACAAAACCTTTATTCTAGCAATTTTCTAAAGTTTATAAGATGAATATTTAAAATCTGTCCCTATTTTTGGGACTGTATTTCCCCATTATTGGCTTCGTCCAGGTTTTTTGTGCTAAGGTTGACAGCTACGGCAATAACTGAATTCACTGAATATGTTTGAAGGCTGTATTCCCTCATTACTGGGTTTGTCGAGGTGTTTTGTACCAAGAGGTTGACAGCCATTTAAGTTTCAGTCTTCTCCTCTCTTTCACAAAGCAGCTGATCTGGCATAGTGGAACGCTGTTCCGACTGTTTTGCACAGGGACCTTGGCAGTAAAATGTATGGAGGTAATTTCTAGCAACTTTCCAATATTACACAAGCAATGTTGGTGTCCCTGGTTTTTGGGCTTTTGACCCCCACCCAAATAAAGTTTGGCTTTTTCCATATTTCTTGCACTGCGAAGTTGAGATGCAGTTGAGTATGGAGAAGATTTTATAAGGAGCTGAGAGCTGCAGGGGAAGATAAGTTTAGTGCTGCTTATGCTGAGTCTGCTTGCATTGTTAAAAAGCACAACAGATTGTGTACTTGCTTTTGATGCAGAAGGCTGTGGGTTCTGCTCCCACAAGGGGTGGATGCTGCCGTACTGAGAATGTCCTCTTTAGTGAAGATACTAACTATGAACCTGTTATCAGTTTGCCATCCATTTCCTATTGCAATATTACTAGCTTATTTTTTTAAATGTAATATAGGCAATTTATTCCTCAGGGACAACAGACACTTTCGATAAAAACATGAAATATAAAGGTGTTTGCCAGCAGCAACCTCTTCATTATTTACAGATTTCTTTAATGTGAAATTATTTAGGTGACTTTTACTTCAGAGATTATGCATATTTACTGATAATGGTGGACTGCAGAAGTTTGAGTAGACTTATGATGGAAATGTTCTGAATTGGGCAGTTTTCATTATTGGTGCATGCATTTTGTTTCATTGTTTACTGGAAAAAATGTTCAAAACAAATTTAAAACGCCCTCTGACTGTACTGTATTGTACAAGGAATATAAATTTAGTACAATCAGGAAGGTGCAAAGAGCACATGTATGTTTCGTGTGCAAGGGGCATATGATTTGAAAACAGCCCAAAGTTAATCTTTATCTGCCACTGGCAAAATATATTTTCTTTGAATGTAGGTTTCAATGCCGTTTCAATGAATGTGAGTTTCAAGGGCAGAGAAGTTTTAATGCCAAGTCTTTTCATTGTGAGACTGCATTGCTTTGTTTAGCAGATGTCTTAGTGTTTGTGTTGTAAAATGCAAAATAAAACTTTCAAATGAAGTCCAAATCATAATAGAAGTAAAGAAGTATGCACATTAATGTTTATCGTAAATGGAGTGAAATAGCCAAGTAATGGATCATTGGAATGGCTGCAAGGGGGAAGCTCCATTCAACCATGATTTTGTGAGGGGGGGGGGGTGGCGGCAAACTCAAAGACAGCCCCAGCTGAACTATACCTCCCAAATATCCAGATTTTCACACAAGGAATAGATATTTGCTTCTTATTTTTGGTTTGTTCCTCATAAAATCTGTGGTTTTCTGGCAAATAATTTAGGAATTAAGTCACTAAATAATGACAGACACTGAGTTTCAGACTTCATAACATTCGGAAAAATGCATGCTAAAGTAAGACCTGTTATTCTATCAACTGTCTCTGTTTATACAAGGGCAATTTATGGCCTTGTCCAGATTTACTGGATTAACAGGTTGAGAGGTACATGCAAATAAACTGCTTTATAGAATTAGGCATAGCCAAACCTCTCAACTGTCCCCGATTTTGGCTCAAACTGTTGCGCTTCCCCTAATAATCCCTCAGCAAAATAGCAATTTTGGAAGAAAACGTGGAGGGTTTACAATCAAGAAATAACTGTAATAAGAGTTTTTGATTACTTTTATTTCAGAAATGCATTTAGATTCCTTTATTTTGTCAACTGCTCGTTAGCAGTACTAATATTAAAGAAGTGTCCCTTCCTTGACAGGTTCCCAGCTGTATTGTGTGGCTATTTTATATTTTTGCATTACATTTTTGGTCCATTTTTCATAAAAATTTTTTTATTTGGCAAATTAGTGGCAAATCATTAAAGACTGAAGTTAGAAAATAATGACAGACATTTGAGTTTCAGATTTCATACCCTTCAGAAAATTCATATTAATGCAAGACCTACTATTCTATTATCTTTCTAAGTTTATAAGAGCAATATTTAAAAATCGCCCTTATTTTTGGGCCTTTGTCCCACTTCTATGTATGGCTTAGTCCAGATTTCTTGCTCTGAGGTATGACAAATGTGTCAGGGCCATCAGCCAGAGACATTTCAAATTGTGACATACTTGTTGCACCCCACTCCCCATGTAGTGACTCTGGATGTGTCCAAGCAAGGCAGGGAGCAGTTATGCAGTGTAAATGTACAGAATACCCCCCCCCCCCCAATCCAAGGTAGACCCAAGTACTACAGTGGCTTTTCATCTGTCCTTGATTTTGCAGAATGGTCTGGTTTCAGTCAGTTTTATACTGTTGATTTATGCTTATTACTCAGAAAGTGCCTGTTGCTCTGTGTTTAAGTAGCAATGCTTTAATGACTATCAAGTAAGGTCGTCTGAGATCGTAAGACGCGAGTAAGCTTTAATAAGCATACTGTTAAAGAATTGCCAACATTGAAAACCTTTCTGTTGTTGCCATGCAGAGAATACTTAACAAGATAATGCATAAGCCTTGGGTACTGAAATGCATACGACAGTATTTGTAATAAAGGACAGGATTACAATATTTTAAGAAGCTCATTACACTTGTTGGAGACTTCCTTTAAGCAATGTATCTTGAGCTGGTTTCTTGTTTGCTTTTCATTTTTTTATTTTGATCATGTTTTCCCCATGAAACAAGTAGTTGTCAGGCAGCAAGTCTTTTTTGGATAAGAAACATTTTTACAAGTGGGGGCATCACAGAGATTGCAACTTTCAGCATGTTACTTGGTACTTCAATAAAGCTGAATATAAATTATAATTAAAACTGTAGTGCAAGGAGAAGTGGTTTGAGTGGAGTGCCGCTTGTTTTTCTTGTACTTGATTTTGACTTGCATTCCAGTAATGTATTTAAAAAGTAATTTATTTTTTCATGCATCGACCTTTTTGTTTCCATCTAGATTTTAAGTAAGCTGTCATGCAGCCAATGCATTGAAATATTTTTATTCTTCTACACTTCATTTTGTCTTGATTGGACTCTCATAATGACGGTTTGGCACCCAGGGCAGTGTATTTAATTAAAGTTAGTTTTTGTGGTTTTGAGCATAGCCCCTCCCCTTTCTAGTTGGCCACACCCATTCCCATTGACCCCACCCATTCAGCTGTCTCCTGCAGCCCCCCTTTAATTTGAAGTCACCAGCCGCCACTAATTGATGTTAAAATCAGGAATCTAAGGAGCAATGCTCATCATTACACAAAGTTGATGCATATCATCACAGCGTACAATGATACAGAGAATATCACAAATATACTTGAGGACAAATTCAGTTCAAGTTCTCCCCTTGTCCTCCACACACAACAAAATCACCACCCCTCCCCATTATCACAATAGAACAGATCTGTTCTCTATAAAACGAAAATAGCTCTATGGGTCCAAGCAACATACCAGGCAGCTTTCTTGTCTTTGCGGACTTCTTTGTAGACTTATTAAACTTCAGCTTAACCACTGCTCAAGTTGAAGCCTAGAGAACAGCTGTGGTCATTTCTCCAACAGTGGCCCAACCACAGAAATCAAAACTGCAGACCATAATAAACTGATAATGAATTACCTGATCATGGAATTCATAAACAAGACTATCAGCTTACAATCCCCTGACCCTAACCAATACAGATTTGTGAAAGGCAGACACTGATTAGTCAACCTGATTGACTTCTTTCACAGCATCACTGAGGAGCTAGGTCAAAGGTAATCAGTACACACTACTTTTTCTGCACTTGGCAAAGGCATTTGACACTATACCACTTTCACTTAGGTCAGTTTATCAAAGTTAACCCCCCACAGCGACTCACTGGATAGAGAACTGGTCAACAGAAAGAACCCATTCTATTTAGGTAGGTGACACAAAGGCACAGTGACCAGTGGCATCCCCCAGGGTTCTGTCCTGAAACTGTTATCTTCAGCTTATACTTCAATGGTGTGAAGGTTAACAGAGGGTATCTAGCATGACTGCAAACTCAGAGTTATTAGACACTCCAATGGCACTAATCTCCTCCAATAAGGACCAACATATGTCTGAACTACGGACTAAAACTCAGTATTGTACAATCATACTGTCTAGAAAGCAAGAATACCCCTAAAACTACCATACTATCCCTCGAAAAGGACACAGTCATAACTAACCATGGCATGTTTATGGACAATGAATTCTCCTTTTAAATCACCATGTGTGGAATGCAGTTACAAAATCTTTTTACTTTGCTCAGCTAAACTGTATCCGGTGGGTCAATGTAAGCAATCATCTTCCACTATTTCAGCCCATTACATCTTAATATACATCTGTTCACACACACATGGTTTAACTAGAAAAAAGGTCCATTTCATCACCAAGAAAATCTCTGGTATGAGCTATATTACTTTGTACATTCTCTTAACTTCTTTCCATAAGAGGCTGATGGGTGGCTAAGGTCACATTTAGGGTGCAGTTCCGCATTTTCTTTTGCTTCACTTAGGGCTACAGTCAACTGACTGCAGGTGTGGAGAACAGCTCAGGGAAGGAGATTTTGTTTTATGCGCAGGTATAGTGTGTAGAGGAATAGGTTTGTTGTGACTGAGGGGTATCATTTATTTCAGGTAACATACTGCAGCTGCATATTTTATTATATCCAACTATCTTTAAATAAGGATGTTAACTGCTCGTGCATGTCAATACTTAGACTTACTGTAATATATAGTTTGCTCTGCGTGTGGCATTTACTGTACCATAGTTTACATTACAAATTATTTTCTACAACTATTGCATGAGTGTTCGGAGAATGACATGATGGTAATACATAACTACTTTACACAATATCATACCTTAATGTATATATGTTCTTATGTCCACTTCACTTGTGTACCAACTGTAACCCTACCCCTCACCCTACACACACTGGTGTTACTAACCCCCCCCCATCACTACCACTACATAAAACATATGACACACAGTTTTACACATTTTTACAAGCACTATTAAAACATTTTTGAGGCAAGTGATTGCCTTATCTTTCATATCTGTGCGTGGATGTAAATAGATGTGTATTGTATATACTAGATAGATTTATATGTGTACAATTCAAATGACTGCTAATTTTGTTTAAATTATATGCAGCTGAATTTATTTTTTTATAGTACAAATAGTGTTACACTATTTACCTATATAATTGTATACAGTCTAAAATTTTTGTTATTCAATAAATGGGATTTCACAGCTGTGCATTTCCATTATACTACCACCTTTATCCAAATGCAATTCTGTGCATTTCCATGTGGAGAATTAATCTAGTCAATTGTGATGATGCTCTACCCTAGTAAACAAATTTAAAATATACATTTTACACATACAAGGGGAAATGAGACAGAAAGTTTGGAGTTAAGAATGAAAGATTGAAGTTATTTTTTAAAAAGAGGTTTAGCAGTAATTGCTCGTAAGTCAGGGGGTAAGGGTGACTGGCCAGCTGTGTCGTTTACTTTGGTAGTTGTTAAGAGAGTCTTGTTACTGGAGTGTAGAGGACGTGTGGTACTATAAGGCTGCAGTAGATTTTGAAGAGCGGGGATTTTTTCTAGTTGGTAGACAAGCGTGTGGAGGGTGGCAAGTTGTTTATAACTAAGTAAGTTAGGTAGTTCAAGCCAATTTAAAGTGTTTGAGTGCTAAGCACTGGTGTTCTCTATAGTTGAGGCCTGTAGCAAATTTTGCAATCTTATAGTAGCAGCTTTCTAATTTAGTAAGGTCACCCTTCATTAGATTAGTAAAAATAAACGAGGCATACAGAAGAGTAGAGATTAGATGAGTGGTTTCAAGGGTAGCTTTAGCACTGTTCGTTAGGTACTGTTCGTGTCTATAAAGAGTAGATTGTGTGGGATATATGTAGGTCAGTGCGGTCGATGGTGACACCTAAGAGTTTAGTATGACGTACAGGAGAGAGGATAGTGAGGTTAGCAGATGATACAGAGAAAGGAGGTGGAGGGTCACAGGGTTTACCTGGGAAGAAGAGCATAAATTCTGTTTTGGTTGGATTCAGAGTGAGTTGTGAGGCCGTTAGCTACTTTTAAACTTCTGAGAATGCCTCTTGGGTTAATGACTGTAGGTGTACAGAGGATGAGACACATATTAAGGTAGAGTCATCTGCATATTGGACAAGGGAAGCTTGTCTGGTGGCAGTATGGCGTTTGTTATAGAACAAAGTAAATAGGAGTGGTCCAAGGATGGATCCTTGTGGTACACCCAAATTTACAGGAAGTAGAGGTGAGAGGGATAAAAGGGCAGTGGAGGTACTGTGTAGGGGCAAAAGCCATGCTCTGACTTGGAAAGAAGGTTGTTATTGAGAAGATGAGACAAGAGTTGAGAATGGATTCATCTTTCAAGGATTTCAGAGAGAGGGGGACAGGATGGCGATATGTCTGAAATTAGAAAGTTCTGTTGAGCTTCCTCCTTTATGTAGAGGAGTGATGTGGGATATCTTCCATATGCCTGGGACTTGTTGTTCTGCTATTGATCTATTTATTAGAATGGAAACAGGGTATGCAATGGCTTTAGCTGCTTATTTTAGGAATTCTGCTGGATGTTTATCAGCTGCAAGAGTGGTGGGTTTAAGTAGATATGTTTTTTTTATAACTAACTAGAACAGGGTGAAAGAAGGAGGTGGTGGTGTTAGAGGTCGGTTTAGGAGCATCTAGGGGAGTGTTGGTAGTATCCTTTGTGAGAGCTAGTATAGCTTCTATAAAGAACCTGTTGAATGTTGAAAGTTTACCCCGGGGATCCACTTCAGTAGCTCTGCTGGACAGAGGCACAGGGGAACTAATTTAAGGCGGCGGCGAAAGCCAACACATTCTGGCTAGGCTTATAAATGCCTTCGGGCAGATAGCCTAGTACCTACCTATGAACCTATGAATACATGAATCTAATAGTCTACAAACATATTCTCGTGTTTGCTTAGTTCTTAAAACACTTTCTGCTATTTTGTAAGCATATTTACACATTGACATTTGTTTACCGGAAAGTCCCACTGGGTCCAGAGTATCCATTTTAAGTTGAGGTCCAAGGAGAAAAGCTGCAAAATACTACATGTGTGCATCATTGTTATGGTTCTCTTTAACGGCCTGCATCCAAAATCATTTTCTCTAGGTCAATTACTCCCCCTCCCTTCTCAATCCTCCACTTCAACATAATTTCTTTCCACTTTGATTTGTAGCTTTCTGCTTCAGTTATGTATAGCAGCCTTAATGGTGCAGCTCTAAAATATCCGTTCAAATACAGTAATCATAAAATGCTTTGTTCTACTGAGAGTAAAATTATTCCATTTAATTTTTGTCCCCTTTTCCCTCTAAAATAAATTCAACTGTTTTACTAACCATGGTCCAGAGCTTCACCTCTAGTTAATGATAAAATGTCAGGAGTTCAAGAACTAACGACAGAGCAGTACTTCAAATTCAGGTCCTTAAGGAGAACCACCACCATTACAGAGTATTATATTCACGAGGTGGAAAAACACACAGGAATAGAAAAGTTTATCAATAGGAATGACTGCACGTAGGAGTATAGAAAGAGGCAAGGGGAGGGGAGAAAGGGCTGGAATTTGGAGACATTAGTAAAGAATCAAAGTACCAGGATCAAATAAGACCGGGGAAAAGTATCCGACTGGGGAAAGGCTAAAGCAGTAGTTTGTGTAACAGGTTAGAGACTGCCTTCCTACCAGGATCTGACAGAGTATATAAAAAAATAAAGTGCTAATAATTATCAAAAAAGAAGATTAGGATAGAGAATGGAAATGTAATACATATGTGAAATATGGCTCCCAAGGATGCAACAAAATCCAGAAGGTTTAGGATTCTTGCAAGAAGTGTTTACATAGGTATTTTACACACCAAGCAGACTTCAGAAAATTCGTCCTCAAGTAGATAGCAAATGCTGAAGGTATAATTAGGAAACAGGGATAATCTGGAACATGTCTTTTCGGCAACACAAGTTGGCAGATTTAAAAATAAAAAATCCCTAAAGATTATTTTGTTAGAAATACTAATGGAGCAAATGGTCATAACCAGGGAAAGGACTCTTTTTGAGCTGGGATCTAGATCTGAATTGTCTAGACATAGTAAGGCCGTACTACACTTATTAGCTGCCAAAAAGCCATTAGTAGAAAACGGAAATGAAAATTAAAACCAGCTCTTAAGTACTAAATACTGTAAAGGGACAACATACTGGGGTAGGGGTCTTTAGAAAAGAGAACAAGCAAATCACATAAAAACAAATGGAATTTGCTGAACAATACATGCAGAGTAACGTTCAAGGAGAAAAGTGAGGCTTAAGGGCAGGCAGGAATTGAGCAATTTATATGATGTTGGGAGGGAATACAACGGTTAGAAAACACGATATATATGATAAAGATTAGCACTATGGTTTGTTTTCATTTTCTTCCCCATTAATGTGTAACCCATATCATTGCTTATAATGTAAGGACAAATAAATACAGAGAAAACCCTCTGCATAGATACTGTTAGAATCATAAAACAGATTTATGTTGGCTCCAAAGCATACCGTCCTGGTGTCACTGCTGCTGGACCAAGAGGAGCCTTGTGACAAGGAGTTTGCCCTCAAGCAGCCCCCCTCCCAAGCTAGAAACCTCACAGCATAGTGACTACATATAACAAACCAAAATATGACAAAGTTACCAACCAGGTAAAAAGCTGGAAACAACGCAAAAAGTCCACAGGTTCTCAAAAACACTTTTAATTCCAAAACGAACAATCCTTCCACGTAAGATAAATGAAGCGCTTTCGCCCAGGCTTTATCAAGATAAAATTCAAGTACATCCCAGTATCTTTTATACTACTGTGTTAATACATTGATTGCCTTATCGTTAAATTATTCAACTGAATCATTTTAACATTTAAATTGAAAAACATAAAATACATCAATCCTAATATAAATAAGTTAAAATCACATTTCTGAAGATGTAGAATTAAATTAGATGAAAGGCAGCTCAACCCAATAACATGGTTGTATATGTAATATGGATGTTTTATTAACTGCTTAATTCCTAATATTATTCTGATGAAACCAGGCATACTATCTATGTGTGGTTGGATAAAACATTAACCTCACTGTATACATAATTTACCCCTAAAGCCACAAAATATACGTTAAATGGAATTAAAAATGCCCGTAGGGAAACAGGTCTTAACATTTCCAAACTGTCAAATAATGTTATAAATTGGCTCTTCTGATCCTGAGTAAACTGCTCAGACTAATGGCGTCATTGAGCCCTGGTGGTTTGGAGGCATTTAATTTGATTTGCCACAATAACTCCCTATATTCGAGGGATGTTTCCCAGTCACCTCCCCTTGGGTTAAATCTTACTTGTTCTAAAACTAAAAATTTTAGGCTCATTTCTTTGCAACTTAATAGATGTTTATAGAATGCATTTGATTCTTTCTTTTCAACCTCATATAGATGTTAATAAACTCTTTTTCTTAAAGATCTTTCAGTCTTGCCAACATAAAATCCAAAACACTTCTGGCAAAATCCAAGATAAACCATCCCCTTTGTGTTACAATTAAAATGTCCTGGGGAAACAATGTTCCTCTTTCTAGAATTCAAATAAAGGCCTTTATCATTGACCATATAGGGGCACTGTTTGCATGTCCCACATTTAAATGTCCCTATTTTGGATGTTTTGTCATAGGCTTTACATATTGTGTTCCTATCGAGTATTTCCTTCAAATTCAAATTCCTTCTCCTCACAAACTGTGGTTTACTTGTGATGATATTATTGATGTCCTCGTTCATAGTTAAAATTGGCCAATATTTACGAATAATGTTTTCTACTTCTGAGCTATGTTTATTGGAAGTATGAAGGAAAACATGTTCTTTTTCTATTGTGTCCTTCTGTTGTACCCTTCTGCACTGTTTATCAATTTCCCCCAGTAGTGGGGCATATTGCTCACTCCTTCTAGCTTGTACTTCGGCAGCCAGGGTATCTAATAAGAGTGCAGGGTAACCCTTTTCGAGAAATAATGTTAGTTTTGGAATTGATAGTGACTACATATACTTAGAAAAGCTTCACATACTATTTCAGTAGATTTATGTTTTTTTTTTTTGCTTTAATACAGTAGACCACTGGTCAGAATGACCTTTTTTAGGCTCAGCCCAGGTATCGGAGTTCAAAACAAATACGTGCATTGGTCCAGCAATAAAAAGAGCCTCAATCCTCACCACTAACAGTGAGGGGCGTCCATATAAGGAAAGGATAACTACTACACACACAGTAAAGTTCAATTTCCCTTAAGAGCACACAGAGATCAGTCAGTCTGGGGCTGGTTTCTCCCTTTCTCTCCAGCTCCCCAATACACTGGCACAGCTATAGGGTCCAGATCTCAGCCTAGTGGGCAAGCTAAAACCTCCAGCAACCTCTCTGGCCAACCAATGCTTAATGTCCCTGCCCAAGTAGCTGACACACACTTTGAGATAAGAGTTTATACAACCACACAGACACTTCTGGGGGAGTCTGGGCAGGTTCTCCAGATGTGCCCCTTTTCTGCCCAGTCTAAAAAGGTAGTACCAGCTGCCACCACCCACTAATATCAGCTACTCAAAGGCCCTTCTGAAAGGGTGTCCAATTATTACTGCGCAATATTATTATCCAAATGGTAAGTGTGACTGAACAGTCAAGGCTTATTAGAGTGATTTGGTACAGTATCACTATATACATGCAATGTACTCTAGAGCTTAAATTAACTCTACATAAAACAGCCACAGTTGAAAGGTTTAAAAATATTTAATAATAAAACACACAAGACAATACTTCTTACTACACAGTGCTAGTCAAGAGTTCAGAGATCACAGAAATACTTAAAATAATACCATAGAAAAGTTCTGACATCCCAGAAAAACACTTAGAAATAGCTAGGAAGATTAGCCTAAGAGAAAACACAGTTCTAAATAACTTGCATCTAGAGCAAAGCAGTGCGGGTGATGTTGGATATTATCAAGACAAAATGCCCTGAGCTCTCCGATTCTCTCTTTAAATTGATAACACAGAGCTGCTTCATATGACATCATTCTTCACACTTCTGTGGTGTTCCTATGCTAACAAACTACATTTACATTCTTTACACCTGGGCAGAAATCAGAACAATAAAGGACATTTATACATGCAAAGTCTAGCCAAAACAATAGGCAGGATGCCTCCCTCTAGACATATTGGCTCCGAATTTTGACAGTCATAAAATGCCCGACTTAGCTTTCTTACAGCAGACTGCACTGTTACATTTTTGCAGCTCAATATCCAATGCAGTCTTTTCACATTTAAGAGAACAAGCCGGTGGCTTACATTAATATTGACAAGTGACAGAATTTTGTAGATAATTCTATCTGGCTAGGCTGGCAGCCTTCACCTATCTTCACAGACACAATAAATGTAAAAGGGAGAATTACGTAGTACATAATAAAACTACCCAAGCAAAAAGAAACTACATGGTAGTTATACTGCATGACAAGCTAAGGCACAAAGACCAAGGTCAGATTATCTTTGATGTATGTCAATAATATTCAACAAGTATGTGAAGTTAAAGAAGTTTTGCCCAGTTTTTGCTTTCTGATGACAAGGTAAAGTATGTTGTAGGCTCTAAACCAAGTTATACATTCAGAAATAATTCTTTGAAGCGACAGCTATGCTACAAAACAGCTCATGTTCATTTACCTTTATCTGATAGTCGGGGGACATATGCATGCAGGCACTATAAAGCTTGCGTATACACTGGCACCGAGCAGGAATTTAAACATCCTTTTATTAATTACACCTTTAAACCATGTTTTTATGCTGATTGCAGGTCAAAAGGTTTGATATATATGGCTAGATGCAAGTCCTGTACATCCTTAAGACCATTAGAATGTTGAAAGCGCGAACTTTGCAGCATATAAGAGATATTAAACGCATAAATTTGTTAAATGCTCTAGCCAAGCACATTTCAGTGGCTCCTAGTCATTCCTTTGTATTTTATGTTCTGCAAATTGTGCATGTTAATAAACGGAAAGCAGATTTTAATGTTAAGTTGGAGAATGTGGGAGCAAAATAGGCTGCAGACAGAGAAGCTGCCAGGTTTGAATCTAATTGTACCTTTAAAATCTGCCTTGAAAAAACGGAGTACAAAATAAATAGCAATTACTGACTTCATTAATTGATTAATGCCCCTTGTATATTTGTACACCTGCAATGTTTCTTTGTGGATATGCTGAAGTAGTGTGTCTATTTTTTGAACTGTTGGTAATGAGGGATCCCATGTAATATAGACTTCTATCATTTTTCTAAACTGTTCTGTGGCTCATGTTTCCAGTGTTTTTCAGCTACTTCAAGATCATGTTTGCACAATCCCCAATGCAACAGTCTTGCCACATTATTCTGCCTTTCGGTATACAGTCCTTCTGCCACAAGTATGTCACAGCCAGCAACAAGATGTGCAACGATTTTCAGTTCTGTATTACAAAACCTACATTTGGTCTGTTTCTTCCAAGTGTTCAATGGACTTTGTAAACCAAGGTGTACATAGTCCACTGTCTTGGGCCATCAATAATAACCTTTCATCTTGTGTTTTAAATTCACCTCTCCTCAACTATTCCTGCATTTGATCCTGATCAACACGAGGCTGTTCTAAGTCTTTTACACTTGCAAAATATATTTATGCATTTTCCACACTTCTTGCCTTCTCATGATCCTTCACCTTATAATTCTTTTGTTTTTTGGCACATTCAGTTGCTGCCTGAGTTTTATCTACTTCTGGTTTGATTTCCATTCCTGCTTGATGCGGATATGCTTCTGCTAAACTAAGCAGGGAATTCAGACTTATCATTCTCATGTTTTAAAACCTTCACTACGTCTGGGCCTTGTGATGTCAGCAGATAGGCAGTCCTGCAATTGCAAATCTATACATGTAATCAGTTTCGAGGAGGCCTATACCCCCTTCAGAACGGGGAAAATATAGTCTTAGTATGCACTGATATTTATAAATCATTTGAGGAGCATGAAGCATCCTTGTTTTCCTGTCCAACTTATCAAATACCTTTTGGGGCCAATAACTCCAAAACTAAGTTAGGACAGGAAGAGCAAATTGGTTTATAGCTTGGATTCAATATTGAAAACAGCACTGATGTCTAGGAATAAAGTCTTCTAAAATATTCCTCACCAAGTTTCATTCGCATTTGTTCATGTTTTATTGATGATCCCACATCAATAGCCAACCATTTATGCACGCTCTCTTGCTCAAGTTCTTTTATGCATTCCTGTACCAAAACAGAGGTGGTCTTGGCGATACAGCTTTCCTGCTTTAAAAGGTTACTTTTGCACATTTATCAAGACCAAATGACATTTTTACATCTGAAAAAGTTTTGACCAGTTGCAATCACAATTTCAGTTCATCTGACGAGCTGTACAGTTTTAAAATTGTCCACAAAAAGAAGATGAGAAGTCTTTAGGCTGTTGTTTTCTGGAAGACAAATTCTAGCCATGACCTAATCTGTTAAACAGGGGGTTAAGGGCAAGACAAATGAGCAGTGGTGACAGTCACCCTGGAATACCCTCCCTTTGGATTTTTAACTTTTAAATAATTTGTCCTTTAGCGTGGCTTAACTACAAAGGGGTTTTCCACTGTTTTACAGTCGATGTAATGTAACTGATCAGTGTAGGGCATACCTTATACATTTTAAGCACTCTTTTCCGTGAATGTGGGACATCGTCAAATGTTTTTTTGCAGTCTATCCATACCATACTTGGATTCTTCCCCTTTTTACAGTTCTCCATTATGACCATTTAAAAAATGATCCATTGTTCCATAGGACTTTTATTACCCTTTTGTTCTATTGCCATGACTTGAGTTGAGGTTTCTTCTAAATGACTAAACTCTGTTGGCATCAATTCCAGTGTATACTTGATAGGTCAGAAGGCAAGTTATTGGTCTACAATTTTTAGGATTGCTTGCTGGTTTGCTCTTAAGCAGAAGCACTATTTTTTCTGTTGTTAACCAGGTTGGTGTCGGACTGTGGTACGTACACAAAACAGTTCTTACTGATGGCTAAATCTTCATGTAAAGATGTTAATACTTTTAGCCAGAAGGTAGGTACTGCATCTGGGCCTAGAGCTTTCCCAATTAGGAGCTTTTCTGTTTCAATTTCTCTGTCCATTACTTCATCCCATTTCAAATCCTGTACATTTAAACTTCTTATTCTTTTATTTCTTCTATCCATTTGGCATATTTCTTATGTTCCACAGGACCTTCATAGATATTTCTCCAAAAAACGTATCCATTTCTTTTGGTGACGTTTCAATTCCTTTTGGCTCGTTTCCCAACTCTCTATAAAACCTTTTGAGTCATCATTGAATTGCTTATTTTGTACCTTCCTTTTATATTTATATGCATATCTTTTTTTGCCTGTGCTGATATTTTTAGATTATTATTTGGGATAGTGCACGATAGATCCTGATCTTTTCTGATACTGCTCATTGCTTTTATCGCGTCAGAGTACTTTTGTTGATCGGTTCCCTCTTCTACACTCTGCCAGTGACACCTCGTCTTAAATGCTTTCGTTTTCTCTACTCTATACTTCCATGATGGCATTTGACTTCTCCTCTGCCTTTCCCCTTACTGCCCTGTGTTTTTGTGGCAAGACTTTATTAATTTAGCTGCACAGTAATATATCCTATGTTCTTCTGTTATATTGCATGAACAGTCCCAATTACAGTGTTCATTTGCTTTGCAAAACTTATAACTTCTGGGGTTTTGACTTTCTGTAGTCTGTTTCTTAAACTGATCTTAATACGTCTGTCGAGCTCTATTCAATCAAGCAACTCTTCTCTTAGATAATTTTCTTCTAAACTGAGGGCACATTCTTTGTTCTCCATTTCCTGCGGGCATTTTACACAAAGTTCCGGAGCATCTTCCTGTGCCACATTCAATTCAGTTTCATCCTGTCTCATCCATTACTCTTTATTACTGGAACTCACTGGCCTATCATTCCACAACATTGACGGTGTCAGAGTTGCCACAGTTTACTGTTCCTTCCCTCACTGTGCAACTCCAACTAAACTTTTACACTTGTTTCCTGTAGAAAGTTCCAAACCATCTTCATTTAGCAACTGATCAGATATTTCCTGCTCCACCAATTTCTCATTAATTTGGGGATCCATTGCACTATCCCGCTGTGTTGTTATGACAGTTAGATTCTCTACACCACATCCTTCACTTTGCAGGTTATCCATAACCTTCATTTCTATTTCTTTAACTTCTCTATTACTAATCCTACTTTACCTCCATTTTCTTACCTTTTGCATTGCAAAATTTTCCATATACAGATGCCTTTGCATGTAATTCTCTTCATACATCTTTGGTGCTGCTCTTTTTGTATTGATTAATTAGGCTTTTTCCTTTAGATGAATGCTGCACCATATCCGATCTCTCTCTCTTTCCCCATGACCATTATAAAAATACCTTTAAAAAATCTCTAGATTTTGATTTTATTTACACTTCCTCACTTTTTTCCTAACAGCTCAAGGTTTCTTGGTCTGATAATGTTTTTCATAAATCTGTTGCATGAATGAACAAAAATTTGAAGCCTTTGACAATTTTTCTTGTGCAAGTATACTTCTTTCCTCTAATTTCTCTCAATCTGTGTGTGTATGTTCTCTCTGGAAATTCTGGGCTTTTTGCTTAACAGTAACAATACATAATTTCTTTCTTATCCTCCAGTCCATTCTATCATCGTTATGGCTCTTTTCTGGCCTATCAATTTTTGTGGACTACTACTTCCTTCTACAATGGGAAGGGGGAGGCATCCTCCCCCCTTGGGGCTGGCCTTGCATTCATTTCTGAAATGGTAGGATGCGGTTCTTGAAAAACTTGTCTTTTAACGAAAATCACTTACGTCTCTGCAACTGTGCACGTGTCTGCAACTGTGCACGTGTCTATGTGATGAGGACATCAACCATACACAAAAACATGTGGTCCGAATGGAGAGACAATAAGCCAGCAACCAAAGGAAAATAGTATTGTGATACAAAAAGGGGGGTTAACCAAACAGTGCACTACACCCTGTATTATGGGTAAGTCAGGTAGTAAGATTATTGAACCAACTGTTGGTTCTCCAGCCCATTATATGTACAGTACATATAGACCAAACTCGTCACTACGTAGCATACTGGTACAAACCAAGCTTAGATTTAAACTTTCCTGACAATGCAGCCCTTGACAGAACTATTTGCAAACAAAGTTATAACAGGAGGGTAATGAAACCGATGAACGGAATAGCTATACTGAAACTTAAAATGACACCAGGAATCACTGAAAAGGGGTTAAAAGATTAAAAATGACAAACTGCTGCAACAAGTGAAAGAACTTAAAAATACAGTAAAATTGTGTAATACTATCTCAAAAGGACCATGCTACAGTGGGGGGGTCTTCTGGGGAAGTTTACTAACTTTCCCTCTTCTCGCATCACAGTAATGATCAGGTTCCCCACTCATCCCAAGGAGAGGGAGGTAAGTCTGTTACCCCATGGAAAAGCATATCTATATAAAATGTCACTCCTTTTATACCTGCACACTAACATCAGCATCACCCCAATCTGAACCTTATAGCACTCTCCACCCCACCACTTCATCCTCTACCTTGGATGGCGAGGAGGGCATTGCACAACACAATGAGGTAGAATATTTAGGTAAAAAGGTGCATTTTACTTGCCAAAGGACAAGAGAAGCTATACAGCAGGAACAGCGGACTGATAAATTCTCTCTATCCCCTCAGTGAAGTATCACAATAGGAAGGCACTCTGGCATTAGTCCACAGACCTTGGACACTATTTTCTACTGTTAAAAAAATTTTCCTAAAATTAGGCAAGACCCACAAAAATGTAAGGATGAATTAAGCACAGATATTCAAATATATGAATCTACCCTGGCAGATTTAAAAGATATATATATATATATATATATATATATATATATATATATATATATATATATATATATATATATAAATAATTGTTAAACTGCTGAAGGGAAGACAGCATTAACAGAAGTCAGAGAGAAGGTCTTACAAGAGATTGAGAGTCTGTCCTGTTAAACCAGATAAAAATTACTGCATGTAAGCAAAGTAAGGGAGAAAACGACAGCGGATTACTTTGGCAGACACGGGCAAGTCTTTTCAGCACACTCTGGTATTGCAGATCCAACAGAAAATGCTAGCACAGCTTTTAATTCTGCTTTTGTACACATATTTTTACCCAACGGGCAGGTATTATTGAAGCAAAACCAGGTAACTTGGGAGGAGAAGGGAACAGATAAAATTCAGAGCACTATATGGACCAACTAGATGCAAGAGAAGAAACTCATACAACTGCAAATAGAGTTTTGAAAGAAGGGGTACACACAGGGACAGAGGTACAAAACATCCAACAAAGCCAAACTAAGGGGGGGGGTTGTCACAATGGTGGACAAATGTGCCACTGGAAAGGAGAATGCCCAAATCCACAAAAGCAACAGGAAATATAGCAGTGGCAAAATCAAAATCCTTCCAGTGTTCCTCTACCACCCCCACCCCTAGAATGGCAGCAAATGTCAGGAGGAATGTAATGCAAGTAGATCAAGGAGGACCTTTTGGTAAGCTGAAAGTAGGACAAAAATATGTTCTGTTTGATTGATACTGTTGCAACAAAATCTGTGCTGAAAATGCGTTTCCACAATAAAATTCCAGTACCATCTGTAACAGTGTCAGCAGTGGACGTTACAAACACTCCTCCCGTTTTTTTTTTCCTGTATCTGAACCTATGCTGGTTTCTTTAAGGCCTAATAACATAAGCATGCCTTTTCACCAAGTACCTCGGCTCCAACAAACTTAACGGGTAGGGATCTGCTTTGTAAATTAAGATGTACTATTTTTTTTTTGTACTGCAGATGGTGTTTATGTAACGGGTGAATCTGAAGAAGCGATTTCCATTCTCTCCTGTGTTATATTAAGTACAGCAGAGTTATGTCCGAGTGCAGACAGACTGCTACAGCAGGTTCCTGACATTTTCTGGCCAAAACATTCTAATCAGCTAGGTCTGTTAAAATCTGTTATACCTGTGAAAATGTGTTAAGCCTACAAAGCCACTTCCTCGTATAGCACAGTATCCTTTAAAACCAGACGCAGGACAGGGAATCAGGCCTGTAGTTGAATCTCTACTTCAACAGGGAATTGTAGGGGGGAAAAAAAAAAAAAAAAACTTCCAGTTGTAATAATATTAATATTCTCAAAGATAAAAAAAGTCAGGCAGAGTTACATACAGGTTTTTTCAGTGCTTAAGAGCAGTAAATCAGGTGGTTATGCCTTCACACCCTATACTGTTAATTCCAGCAACTACACAGATGCACACCACCATGGGCTACTTACTTTCCTGCAGTATGACTGCCACAAGGGTTTTTCGACAGTCCTGCAATCTTTTCACAAATTTTACAGCAGGACTTTGAAGAAATCTGATTTCCATGCAAATCTGTATTGTTGCAATATGTAGACAATTTACTTATAACTTCAGATACACTAACACATTGTGAATAGGATACTACACATTTACTGACTGAATTAGCAAAAAAAAAAAAAAAAAAAAAAAAACACAAAGTATCAAAGAAAACCTTTAGTTATGACCACTTAAAGTCATGTATTTAGGACACAATCTCACATAGAAAGAGGCATCTCCTGGCCTCACGCTGGGGCCATCATAAAGGCACCCTACCTTTTACTCAAAAGTAGCTATGAACTTTAAGTTTGGCTGAATACTGCAAGAAATAGATTCCAAATTACATGGAGATTAGTAGACCTTTGGGATAATGTACTTAATCAAGGTACACCTGAACCATTATCCTGGAAAGAAAACAAAGAAAATGCTTTTACTTTCTTACAAGCCCTTTCTACAGTCCCAGCTCTAGGACTCCCAGATTACAAGAAACTTTTCACCTTGTACGGTCAAGAAAAAGGGGGGTATGCAGCAGGGGTACTAGTTCAATAACATGGTAATGTATTTATAACTATTGCACATTATAATGCATTGTTAGACCAGGTGGCTACAGAATTACTGGGCTCACTGCAGGCAATTGCAGCAGCAGCAGCTGCACTAGTGGTAGAACAATCTGCTGCATTAGTCCTAAGACACAAACTTACATTTGCAATTCCCATGCAGTATCTGCACTGTTGCTAAAATCTAAAATGCAGCATCTCTCGGTCACTACATTAAAATACAAGTTGCTGCTCATTTCAAACCCTTCAAACACCATCAAGCGATGCAGGTATTGAACCCAGCAACTCTTCTGCCCATGACTGGAAAAGGTGAACCGCACAATTGTGTATGTGTGACTAACCATGTACTTTCTCCAAGATTCAATTTAAAAGATACTCAAATGGGCAACACATAACTGGAACTGTCCATGGATTGATCATGTGGAGACAAAAAAACAGAAATCATACATACTGAAAATACAATACTCTTGTCAGGAAGACTACAATGTGTTACTTCTGCACAAACCTCTGAATTGATTGCAGTAACAAAAGCCTGTACAATAACTAAAGATAAAATTGTAAACATTTGCACCAACGGACTTTATGGGCTTGCGGTAGCCCAATTCAGACAACTGAGAGGACAGAGGATTTTTAACTTCAGTAGAGACAGAGATAAAAATGGAAAGCTTGTAAAGAACTTACTAGACACTGTTGTTACGAAAGGCTTCAGCTGTAGTTAAAGTGCAACCTCGCATACAAAAGGAGACAGTTACTTAAAAGGTAACGGACTAGCAAATTATGCAGGCAAGAAAGCTGCTGGTTTGAATATCACTAAAAATGTTTTTGTTCTTAAAGAATTTGACAATTCTTGTAATTTTAATGATTTGATTGCTTTGCAGAATGAAGCTTCAGAGGCTGAGAAAAAGAGGTGGATCAATGTGGGTTGTTAAAAGCAAATCAATTCCTTACGGACACATCCTGATGGCAGGATAGCAGCACCCTTAGCTGTACTACCTTGGTTAGTAAGGGCATACCACTTACGAATCATACTGGTTAAGTATTGACTTCTTAATCATATTCAGCAAAATTAGTTTGCCCCCCCCTCTCAGTCTCTAGTTAGCCATTATGTAAATAATTATGAGATCTGTGTATCGCATAATAGTGCACTGCCCACGAAAACTACATTTTCAGCATTACCCCACCCTTGGGGCCCTTTGTAGTAATACAGATTGATTTTATCCAGGTGAAGCAATGGGCTACATTTTCTTATATATTAGTCAGTCAATCTGTGCTTTTTCTGCATGCGGTGGAAGATTACCCATGTGCTAAGTATGATGTTGAAACAGTAGTAAACAAATTGCTAACGGAATTTATCCCCCACTTTGCGGTACCTTACAGTATTAACTCAGACAGATGCCCATTTTACTGCTGAAATTGTTAAGAAATTGTGTTCTGTGTTTAACACTTTTTAAAGTTACATCGTCCCCACCATCCACAGTCACCTGGTCTTATTGAAAAGTCTTACAAGACTCAAAAGCAGAATTAGCAAAATTTGTATAAAGAGAGGACTGAAATGGGCAATGCTTGCCTCCGGCTTTGATGATTATGCATGGAACTGTAAACTATGCTCGTAAATTAAGCCAGCATAAAATTCTTATAGGCTGCCCCATGGCAAAGCCACCTTCCCCACTAGTCAGAAACTGCGAACTGGTATTTACAGATAAGTTTTGAACAGTAGCTCAAAAAAGCTTTGTTTCCGTCTTGCAGACTTTCCATAAATATACCAAAGAAGCCCTCCCACCATCATCAATAGCTCCTTTGCCATAACTCATGACCAGGTGACAGGGTCTACATAAACAGGATCATAGGAAATCACTAGGTTAATGGACCTACAGCCATTACAAGCCTAGACAAGTTCTACACTTAAAACGATCAGCACCTACTGCCCCTGTCAAGAGGGACACGTAAACACCAAGGGTGAATTGACGGTTACCCATCCAACCGTCCAGATTGCGTTTGAAGACTGCCAGTGAGGTGCTCTGTTTGACATGAAGTCGGAGTTTGTTTCAAAGGTGTGGTAACCTCTGGGAGACAAATCTGTCCCTCCAGCAGGTTCTATTAATGTCCCATACCAGGTTAAGGTCTTTAGAGCTAGTAACCCATGTACCATTTGACTTGTGCATATGCAGCATTTCCAATAAAGCAGGGCCAGAGAGTGCCTTTTATGCAAGGCAGAGATCACGGAGTCTGTATGAAACAGAATACAGTGACAGTGATTTCAGATGATCCACATAGGACAGACGCTGAAGACCCTGAATTTTTCTTGTGAGGAACCTTTGTGGTCTCTGCAATCGCTGCAGGTGCTTGGAAAGGTACATACCAAAAGGGGCGTTGCACTCAATTATTGGTCTGATGACAGAAGATTACAGAGAGGTTATAACTTCTTTTTCTCTGGAGGCAATGCCCTTACTTATGAGATGAGCAATGTACAATGCCCTTCTTACCATTGTGGAGACATGGTGATCAAAGGTCAGAGTGGGGGATAGTGTCAAAAGCATTGGCTAAATCTAGGTAGGCTATATGCACAGATTTCGGTGACTGTCTTGAAGGAGCTATTCCAAAACACACTGTCTTTGGAACCAGGGTGGAAAGGACCTCATCTCATTCTTCTAACTACTCATACTGCAGTAAAGTGCACAGGAATACCAAACTGGGTCCATGCTACGCATTTCAAGAAAATCTGCTTGACGTCTCCTGCGTCAATAGGAAATGACACCACACCTCCTTCTGGTGACATCATTGAGCCCTTTTAACACCGCTTCCAACTGACATGAGAAAAAAAGTTTCTTTGCATGTTGCACCAATATGCCAATATGCCAATGATCTAAACGTTTCCAACTGCTGAGTATGTGGATTTGTTCCCTATAATGGCAAGGGGTGTGTTCAAATATTACCAGTCCTTGTGCAATAGACTGATTTAGTAAAGCAAACTGCTGTAGAAAAATAAAACTTGGCGTAATGTTATGGACTGGACTAAAACTATAATACCAAATGGCTGCATAAACACATGGCAATATTTCTTATGCCAGAAGAGGAACTGTGTGAGTAGGTTACAACAGTTGCAATGACACCCGTAATGACACTATTGATGAAGCTTGGATTGAAGACTTATAACTGGGGGAAAGATGTGGGAATACTGGGCAATTATTACATCTGTGGAGACTGACTACCCCTGGTTACCCAGAAACTGGTCTGGTTATGTGGTACAGACTATGCCAGTTTTCATTCTCTCTCCATATCTGCTAGAAGGCTATGAAATAAAAGGGCCATACACCCCACTGAGCAAGCATAAGCTCTTTTCACCATAGTATTGCCTACTGCAAACTATGCTTGAAGTGAATCAGTTGTCCTTTATATTAGCTGAAATGGCTAACAAGACATCAGAACACATTCAAATGGCAAACGGAAAACTGACGAAGTTCAAGCCACTGCCTTAAAATTGAATAGCTTCCAATTACATACTGGCCGCAAAGGGCATAGTTTTCCATCCAATCATAAAACGGTGCTGTATTTTTGTTTCAGACTTTCACAATGAACAGGTGGCTGACTTAACTGTACAATTGGCTAGTAACAGGACTAAACCAGAGTCAGGTTAGACTGTTTTGGGTGATTGGGTAATGTTTTGGCACATTGTTTCCAATTGTTAGAAACAAGAAGAAATTTGTTCTTGAACAATTTCTAGCAGAACTTAAATCCTGTAACTGGTCCATGCTAAAAACACTCCCCATCGACGAGAGTGTTACATACTTTAATGACACATTCCTTAAAATATTGGACTCTCATGCACCTAACCGATCCATCAGAGCCAAAATCAGGATTGCACCTTGGCTAACTAAAGATACCAAATCTAAAATTAAGCGCAGAGACCAGGCCTGGGTAAAGTGGCGTACCACCAAAGAACCCCTAGATCGCATCAAATTTCGGCAGCTTAGAAACTCAACAAAAGCAGATACTACCCGAGATAAAAAGAATTATTTCCGTCATCTCCAGGACAAACACCAAAATAATCCAAAGAAGTTTTGGGCAGGTTTTAATAACCTCCTTTATTCTGGGAAATCAACTACCCCTACCCCGGAAAAACTTATAGGTAAAGATCCTGAAGTAATAGCTTACTCCTTTAACTCTTTCTTCACTGAGACCGTTCAGGCACTAGCCAGTCAGTTACCTACTTCTACCTCCTTAACCAGTCCTACTGGAAAAAATCTACCCGCCTTTAGTCTTCAACCAACATCCACCTCCTATATTAGAACTCTATTAAAGAAACTCAAACCATCCACCCTATCGGCTGATCGTCTCCCAGCCGAATACCTACAACTAGCATCTGACATAATTGCCTAACCCATCTCAATCCTGATAAATAGAACTATCACTGAGGCCACCATTCCCTCAATCTGGAAAATATCATACGTCATCCCACTTCACAAGGGAGGCGCCTCTACGGAAACATCGAACTATAGACCTATAGCAATATTGTCGCCTATAGCAAAAATTATGGAAAGGTGTGCTCACAAGCAACTCCTACACTACCTTACCCTAAATAATCTTCTGTCAAAAACTCAGCATGGGTTTCGCCCTCATCATAGTACTACCACTGCCCTCCTTTCCTTTGTTGATTCAGTAAACAACAATCGGAACAACAAATTAATTACTTCTGCTCTCTTTCTTGACTTGTCAAAAGCCTTTGACATGGTCAATCACCAACTATTGCTCCACACCCTTAAAACCCTTCACCTCGATAACCTAGCCCTACGTTGGTTTAATGCTTACCTTTCTGGTAGACAACAAGCAGTCCAGTGGCAAAGCACACTATCTCACTTGCTACCAAATACCATAGGAGTTCCCAAAGGCTCTATACTTGGTCCCCTTCTCTTCTCTGTATTCATAAACGACCTACACTCAGTCATCCCCAAAGCCACCTGCATCCAATATGCAGATGACTCCACCCTGATCTGTTCTGATGTCTCTCTCCATAATCTCCAAGTAGTCACCCAACACTGTTTTGCGACAGTTGAAAAATGGTTTTATGAACGGAAACTCATTCTAAATCCCATAAAAACTAAGCTACTTCTAATCTTCCCCACTTCTGGAACCCCCTTAGGCCTAAATCCACCACATTCTAATAATACGATCTTTCATGTTAAATCCATCAACGGCACCATCATCGAGCCTGTCACCAACACCAAACTACTAGGTGTTACTATTGACCACAAGCTCAAATTCGATGTTCACATTAGTCAAACTATTAAGACAGTAAACAAGAAACTAGGTTCCTTGTACAGAATCAAGAACTTTCTCACTCCGTATACCAAACTAACTATAGCACGGTCACATCTTCTCTCCACCCTACTGTATGCCTCCCCTGTCCTATCCTTCCTCAATAAAAATGAGCTCAACAAACTCTCAGTTGTCTATAACCATATCGCTAGATTTGTCACTGGTTCACCTTACCGTACTCATCACTGCCACAACCTAAAGAAACTTGAATGGTTAGAATTACCTAACCTTCTTAAATTCAACCAACTTACGGAAGCATTTAAAATAATTAAGGAACCAGAAAAAAAACCCTCTCTGAACAAACTCCTGACCCCCTACTCCAACCTCAACTGCCTACGATCTTATAATAGTGTCCTGGTACAAACCATGAAATCAAATAACTCAGGAGGTGATGCTATCTACGCCAATTCTATTGGAAGGCTCTGGAATTCCCTTCCTAATAACCTAAGACTGACAACTTCCCTCAGCCAGTTTAAAACTAGTCTCAAGTCACTACTTAAGGCCCACTGGCTATGCCCTTGTGACAATCCTGACCGACCATATAACTGCCTACTACCCACACACAATTATCTAAAGGACTCTCCACCTTAAATCTCTCTAGATCCCTTTAAACCTAATCTCTAAACACGTTGGCTCCTCATAGACACACCCCCCCCCCCGTATAACCATAAAATTGACCTGTGAATGATCATATACCCTTCTCCCTGGTGATCTAAGCTCAAACCTCATTACTTATTAACCTACCTGTATATCTGGGTATTTACTCATCATGTATTTGTGGAATTTAATAGAGTGTATTTGTAATTAAGTATCTCTGAACTTTGTATACTATTATTGCTGCTTATGTTGTTTGTGTACTGTTGTTGTTTCTTTTCATATGTGGAGCTTTTCTCCCCGGGTCTCTGCTGAAAAGGGATATGTATCCAGTCGGACTAACCCGGTAAACAAATGTAAAATAAAATAAATAAATAAATAAATAAACAAACAATCACTTATTATAACTATACTTTCCATACCTCTTGTATATTCTATTAAACACCTGCTAGTTAACTGCTTTATGAGAAAAAGTGCACATGCAATGGTTTTGTCCTGTGAAAAAACACATCCCAGGGCTTGTACGTTCAACAGCAATAGGATTCAAAATAATCATAGACTGTGATGCTTTACAGCATAGAACATATTACAATATTTGAATGCTTATTTTATTATACTTTTAGCTCAAAAGTATTTCAACAATTTCATACTTCTCTTTCTGTGAAAAAAAAAAAAAAAAAACACGGTTTGACTTTTGAGAGTTCATTAGAGCTTAGCAAGCAGATGACAAATTCTTTTTAAACATGTAACCATGAAAGGAAGTTTATGTACCTTGTACTTCCTTGCAACATCTAGGAGATAAACTTGCTGAAAATAACCAGATAAACCATGTCAAGATCATAGCATGAGAAAGGTTTGAAATTATCCTCCCAAATGCATACCTTTTTATCTGTTTACTCCCTTCAGCATGTGTTTAATTACAAGTTGATTCATACAAAATTCGACCTTCTCCGTCTATTTTTAAGACATAAAAGGCTTGCATCTGTGCATAAGGTTAAATCTCTCTATTTTGAGATATTCTAGTATCATGGTACTTTTTAATAAATAAATATGTTTACATCCAGAATCTTTGACAGTCTGTGTACTGAACTAAATGCATGATGTTATGAGTTAACAAGTATTCCTTTTCAAGTTTCAGTTATGTTTACAAGACCTTCCGACTGCAAAGCAGCTCCTTGGAAAACCAATGGCGCTGACAAAATGGAAGTCTAAGGAACTTGCTCTTTCACTACACACGTAGCTTTTTGTTCATCAAGCCCCATCTGCCAAAAACCCTGACCTACATCTGGTAATGAAAAACAAATCCAAATTTAGCATTCTTGAAACAACTATTTTAAAAACCATAAGCAAGAGGTAGCACTAACTGCCAATTCCAGTCTTGTGACTGAAATACAGGTATTAATTGAATTTCATTACCAAGGTGACCATGCTCATTTAATCAATCCAGGACACCCAGGCTGTCCATTCTCTTCAAGCTTTGATCTTCTTTACTGAAGAGTGCTACTGGTACTTTTCTGGGAGCATGAAACACTGCATAGCATCAAGTTTTACATGTATGTGACATTTTCCTGGCAAGCTTAGTAAATCTAGACTAAAAGCACATTCATGTATGGTCAATGACACAGCAGCTGAAACGCATCTCTGCACATATGCAAATAATTCTGTTCCACCAGGCATTGCATTGTCTGTCAGAATGGAATAACTCAGCAGAATAATAAAATATTCCACAGCATTCTTCAAGGTACTGGAGAATATCACAAGAAAACAAATCTGCCAATATGACTGCCTCACCACCATCATGTTTAGCAAAAGAAACACCAGCTTTTTTTACGTAAACAAAAGCTTAGAATGATGACAATACTGTTTTAATTCTTATCTGTTGCTACTTTCATATACAAGGTTTTAAAAAGGAATTTATATTCTCTCCTATAATGAGTGGCTAACTGCCAGTCACAGCAAAGTCTAGATTTACCACTGCCAAACTCCACAGTGTCACACAACTGTGGCCTACAAAGCTACAGCTACATTAAGTGCAAGTGAACAGTCTTTCTACGGTACATTGCCACCACACCTCTCAACTGCCCAGATATTTGCCTCTAACTGTTCCTCATACAAATTTTTGGTTTTCTGACAAAATAGTGAGGACCAAGGTCTCCAAATGATAACAGACCTGAAGGATATGAACTCTGAAACTCAAAGTTGATGTGTTTGCATTAGCATGCATTTTATGAAGTTCACAGATTCATAGGCAAGTACTAAGCTAACTACCCTTGTAAGCCATTTTAAGTGTAGCCAATTTCCCATTTTGTGCTGGAAATAACCGCTCTCATTTGGTTATAGAATGGCTTTACCCATTCCATTCCACAGGGGATATTATATATTACTCTTACGAATAACTGGGATCATACCATAGATAATTAAAAGGGACCCATGCATGGGATAAAGCATTTAGGAGCTTCATCTGTCTATTAGTAGTACAGGGGCAACCCTGGGGTAAATTTTCTGTTTCCCATCCATAGATCTAAGTTGAACTTTAAAATAGACAGGGATGAACTTTATTCCATAGCAGTGGTATCCTCTGTTAAATATACTTGTCCCCCCAAACCATTCTTTTAATGTTGCAGAGGAGGTTTAGATCCCTAGTCAAAGTATTACTGATGCCATTTGACTTGCTGACATGCAGTAAATCTGTTAGTAATGGGTCAGAATTTGCCTTGTATGCCAAACACGTTACCTCTTAGCAGTCTGTAGGATACGGAGTACAGTGACACGGTTTTGTATCTGACCATGTAGAACAGGTTGTCAAAGCTTTGTATCCTTTTAGTAGGGTATATCTGTTGGCTTTCCAGTTGTTGCAGGTGTCTGGGTTATACATACAAATGGGAGCATTATATTCAATAAAAGCTACATTAGGTTCACAGGTTAGCACCAGGCTAACTGCCCTTGTGGGCTATTTTAAGCCTAGCCAATTACCCCATATCAGAATCAAACTCCATACCTTGTACTGTAAGGTAAACTAAACTACTTAACCATTATACCAACCTCCCAAAACATTTAAAAACTCTCTTCCATCTCTTTCAACTTTCTGGTTTAAAGGACCATGTTTATATGTGGGTTTCCGCTTGTTTAAGCTCTGCGGATCCAATTTTGGTGTCCTGCAGACTAGAACTGTTTTGTAAGTTTGAGTCCCCCAAACCTTTCTGTGTTGGAAGGAAGCCTTCTAGCCTATCAGTGAGAGTGATAAGCACTAGGTAGCCTATCTACCACAAGAGGCGTGGTTTCTGGCCCAGAAATTGTAGTTTGACCGTTTGGACAGTTTTTCCATCTCTTTCAACTTTCTGGTTTAAAAGCCTGTGTTTACGTGGGCTTGGGCTTGTTTAAGCGCCACGGATCCAGTTTTGACATTCTGCAGACTACAAGAGCAACAGGAAGGAGAAAAGAGATACCCCAAGTGCCTCCATTTTGATTTTTTCATAATTTACTGCTCTCTGCACTTGTCATTTTTTAATTTATCTGCATTTAAACTGCATTTGCCTTATTACTGCTACACACTCAAGTGTGCTAGCTTGTACTGCATTTAAAGTTTTTGCTGCTGTTCCAACTGCTTTTCTGAAAGGAAAAGAAAAAAAAGCTCTAAGCTTGTTTCCTGCCTTTCCTGTAACTAGTCTAATCCACATACAGATTTGCTGTATCCAGGACTGTTTAAGTTTCTGAGCCCCCAGACCTTTCTGTGTTGGAGGGAAGCCTTCTAGCGTATCAGTGGGAGTAGTAAGCACTAGATAGCCTATCTACCACAAGAGGAGTGGTTTCTGGTCCAGAAATTGTAGTTTACTGGCCATTTGGGCATTTTTTTCCATCCCTTTCAACTTTCTGGTTTAAAAGCCAGTGTTTGCACAATGTGCAGTGGTGCTCAGCCGAGGTGAACTATTACCGGTGTCAGAAAGTCTGCTCATTTTCCCCTTAGAACGTGTTTGTTCTTTACTTCTTGCACTTCAATTAGTGTAACCGACTAGCACTTTAACAGGCTTTTTATAGCATTTATTGTAGCTCACTTAGGTGCTATCAGCACTAGCTGCACCTACACAGTAACAGCACCAGTACTTAAGTTATGACCACCCCCTCCTGGTATGATTGTAGAGCAATTTCCTGTGCTTTCTCCTGCTAACCTGGTGCACATGGGCATTCTGAGACAGTGTGGCAACTGTCTAATGTACACAGACAATCCTCTCCTCTTACCTCCCAACACTCATACTTGTGACAGATGCACTTATATCACCAAAACTGTAAGCACTGCACGCTCCAACCAAGATCGGACTAGCTGGTCAAGAAGAGAAGGTGGTCAACACCTGCAACACACAGCCCTCCAAAACACCAAAAATTACAACCCACACATAAAAACACAAACCATACAACCACCTTTGCAGAGTCTCTCAATAAAAATTTACCCAAACGACAAGAGACCCCCCCTCCCAGAGACAGAAATGCACTCAACCACCACAACACAACACCAACCCCAGAACACATAGCTCACCACCACAGTCTGCCCCGCAACCCAAGCCCTTATGGCAAAACACTTTGCCCAATGTACTAATCATAGAAGACTCAACTGTGAGGCACACTGATCTCCCACACTCACTAGGTTGAACAAGGAGAAAGTGACAGTCAGTTGTCACTCAGGTGCCAGAATCTGCCACATAACACATGCACTCAGGTCACTCCACAACAAGTACAAACATGACAAGTCACTGTCCGTGTGGGTGTGAATGACCCGAGACGTACCTCTCTGGACTACATGAAAAAAGTGATGGAACTCTCAGATTATGTGGCTCAGGCAGGTATGACCCTAGCCCTGAGCAGTATTCTATCGTCACCCAGAATGATACCACAGTACAAGCAGAAAATGACTTCAACAATTGGCTAAGTTTCTGGTGTCATTCTAAGGGGATCCAGTATCTGTCTGCCTGGATGACATGATCGACAGAACTCGATGCTTTGCCAGAGACAGCTTGCAACTGTCACCCCTGGGACTCCAGATACTGGCTAAGGATCTTACCACCCCTATAGTGCCTTTTTTAGGTAGTATTCTAAAGACCAAAGTCCACCATAACAGCTACAAACTCATGCAATCTGAGGATCATGCTGCTCAGTGCTACAAGTCTAAATCTCAAGATGCACTCACCCGAAGCTGTCCTCAAAATGGAGAATGTCGACATCTGTGCTGTAATGGCAACCTGGTTTAAAGAGGCAGAAAGCACCCCTGCATTCCCAGGCTACAACCCATTTCATACCTTTCGGCCCCAGAATATGGCCGGAAGCTCCAAAGGCAGTGGTGTCTCCATATTCTTTAAGGATACGCACACCTCTAGACTGGTAGCCGAGCATAATGGATCCGAGATACCCAGTGTTAGTTGTACCTGAAGTAAGACGGCAATACAAAGTCATATCCTGCTACAAAACCCCAATATGTCCCCAGACTCTCACTCCAACTTCCTAAGCACCATGGAATCTATCAAGGTCCATCCCAATACTCTCATACTGGGTGACTTCAACTACCCTTCCATCAACTGGGAAAACTATTCAAGTACCAATGTACAGGCCCAACGCTTTCTGGAATTTATCAATTCCAATGCCTTGGACCAGCTCATTCTGACCCCACTAGAGGAAGCAACATCCTCAGCCTGGTTATCCCAAACATGGGAGACCGTTGCTCCACACCTATAGTCAATTCCTCCCTGGTTAAATCTGATCACAAACTGATCATCATGGAAATCTCCAGCTCACCTACACCCCCCGCTAAGGTGACCACCTGGAAAACTTCTCTACAGCCGACTTTAGGCTTCTAAAAACAGAGATGGCCAACTTCTTGACACCCATGCCAATTGAAAATAGCTGCATGACTGCCGAATCATACACCAATGCACTGTACGAGCATGTACACAAATGCATGGCCCTTGCCATACCAAATAGAACTGAAACACTATCCTCCAAAAAAAAAAGGAGGCCGATCTGGTGGTCCCCAGCCATCAATAAACTCTACAACAGAAGGAAGAAACTATTGCAGAAAAAGTCAAGTCTGGAAAACCTCCACTACCAGTCTCAACAAAAAGCTGAGATCCCTTATCAAATCTTCCAAAGCCAGCTATGAAGGCAGACTTGCGGCTGACATCAAAAAACAACCACAAAGCCTTCTACAGCTATATCAAAACCTCAAAGGCAATACCCAGATTTGCTCCGAGTTATTGCACAATGGCACCTCCTATACTGAGTCAACAGATACAGCCAACATACTGGCAGACAGATTCAGTGCAGATTTTACCCCCCCCAGGGCCCTAACACAATACCAGAAGAAAGCCTGGTACCCATCATTTCTGCAGCACAGGTGAAAGCTGCATTGTCCAAAGCCAGGAATACAGTATCCATGGGACCTGATAATATCCCTGGCTACATTCTACATGAGCTACAAAATGAACTGGCACCATATCTGTGTGCCCTGTTCAATCACAGCCTCACCTCAGGCTATGTCCTAATGAATGGTGCACTGCTACAGTCATCCCGCTCCATAAAGGGGGAGCAACTACAGACCCTGGGAACTATCGCCCCATTAGCCAGACGAGTCTGGTATGCAAAGCTATGGAGCACATCATCATGGACCTGTTTAACAAAGACACAGGCAATCTCCAAACTCTTGACCCCACACAGTTGGGCCTTGCCCGGGAGAGATCCTGCCTGCTGAATCTGGTTGACTTCTTTGAGGCAGTCACCAAGGCTGTGGATGAGGGTAAGGCAGTGCATACAGCCTACCTCGACCTGGCCAAGGCCTTTGATACCATTCCCCACTCGGGTATCATTGATACTCACCAAACTTGGCATCAATCCTTACATCACTAGGTGGGTTGCAAACTGGCTCACAGACAGGACCCACAAAGTGAAAGTTGCATAATCTAAGACAGACTGTCCAGAGTGGAGTCCCACAGGGCTCAGTCCTGGGCCTTCTCATGTTTGGCATCTACTTCTCAGAAGTCCAGGCCAACACAGAACTCTGGCTGACCAAGTTCGCAGAGGACTGCAAGCTAGGAGTCATTATCAACTCCCCAAGTGATGCAGACATCCTACAAAAGGACCTCGCTGAGACCAATGACTGGTGTCAGAACCATGACCTGAAGCGTAACACCAAAAAATGTGTTATCATCCCCTTTGGAAAAAACTCAGTTCCCACGAATTACCATGTTGATGGGAGCCTACTGAACACTGAAGGGGCCATAAGAGATCTGGGAACCCAAGTCGACAGTCAGCTCACCTTCGACCACCACATTGCCACTGTGGTTAGAAAGTCCTTCTACGTGGCACATCTTATAACCAAAGGTTTCGCATCCAGAAAGAAAGAGGTAATCATCCCTCATTATACCAATCATTGAATCTAACACCCCGTTTGGCATGTACATGACCAGACACCTGCAACAGCTGGAGAGGGCACAAAAGTACCTCACAAAAAGGATCCTAGGCCTTAAACATGTCCTACATGGACAGACTCAAGAAACTTCAGCTGTTCTCAGTCTTATCATCTACTCAGAGGTGATCTCTGCTGGACTTACAAAGCCATGTCCAACCTAGCCCTACTTGAAATACTACACCAAAAGAAATCCCAATCCCCTGCACCACACGCTCCAGAGATCACAACCTCACAACCACAATTAACAGAACATGCTGGAGGAACAGGTTCATCTCTCAAAGAATGACCATACCCCGGAATAAGCTACCCATTCATGTCAAGCACAGCATGTCACTGGCCCTCTTCAAGAGAAATCTTGATGAGTAAGTCCACTCCAGAGATTATTCCAGTTGCCCTACTGAATATGGGCACTGAACTAACATCAGGTGGCACAGTGCATGGGCATTTTTTTTTTGGGCTAGGCTTATAAAGGCTACAGGGCCATTAGCCTAGTACACACCTATGAACCTATTTAGGTTCATAGGCAGGTACTAGGCTATTGGCCCTAGGGCCTATATAAGCCTAGGCAAATGGTACCCTGGCTTTCACCACCCAAGAAAATTATTTTCCTGTGCCCCTGTTGAGCAGAGCTACAGAAGTGATCCCCGGGGTGAATTTCCTATCGCCCATCCAATCATCAATATTTTTCTTGAAGAGTGCTAATAAAGAGCTTTGTTTGATATAGATAGGTAGTTTGTTCCAGAGTATGGGAAGTCCCTGGGACAGGAATCTATCCCTCCAGCATGTTCTGCTTATTGTATTGACAAGGTTTAGGTCCCTAGAGTGTGCAGCTCGGAGGAGTTAGGATTTCTTTAAGTGAAGCATGTCCAACAGCTCTGGGTTTGACACAGTTTTGTATGTTAGGCACAGATCGCCTCCGAGTAGGCGATATGCAACAGAGTAAAGCTGGAGTTTTTTTAAGACCGTCTGCGTAGGGCATCTGTTTGAGGCCAGTAATCCTCTTTGTGAGGCATTTCTACGGCCTTTCCAGTTGATGTAGATGTCTTGTGAAGGATATGCCAGAAGGGGCGTTGTGCTCAACAATGGGTCTAATGAGTGATAAGTAGAGGGAAACAATTACCTTTTTCCTAGACAAGAAACCTTTTGTGATGAGGTGTCCCACGTAGAAGGATTTCCTGACTACTGTGGCGATGTGATTATCAAAGGAGAGACTACTGTCCACCTGTGTCCCAAGGTTTCATCACACTTTCAGTGTTAAGTAGACTACCGCCTATGTGGTAGTTCATGGGTACAGAGTTTTTACCAAAAGGGATGACAATGCACCTTTTGGCATTGAGCTTGAGGCCATGGCTTTGACACCAGGCATCTGTCTCAGTGAGGCCCTTTTGTAGGATGTCTACATCGTTAGGAGTTTTGATTATGGCTCCTAGTTTGCAGTCATCTGCGAACTTTGCTAGCCTGTACTTTAGAGAAGTAGATACCAAGTAGGAGAGGACCCAGGACTGAACCCCTGTGGTACTCCATTTGCCACTGGTCTGAAGTTGAATTTAGCGTCTGCTATTTTCAGTGTGTGGATTCCGCCAGTGAGCCAGTTGGCAACCCATCTTGTGACATAGGGATTTACACCTAGTGAGTTTATCTATAACTCCAAGATGGGTGATGGTGTTGAAAGCCTTGGCGAGATCTAGATTGGCTGTGTGAACCTTACCCTCATCTACGGCTTTGTTGACCGCTTCAAAGACGTCTATCAGGTTTAGGAGACATGATCTGCCTTTTACAAACCCAAACCGCGTAGGGTCCAAAGCCCCCCCCCCCCCAATAATTTTTAGTTGGTCCAGGTTTTTCACATTTACAGGTTCAGAGGCATGACTGCAACAGATACCATCCAAAAATGGGAAACCATGGTTCAGGGATGTAGGGTGACTTACCAAGATGAAAATATAAGGAAATGAGTAAATAATTAAACAAAACTAGAATATCAAAAACATATACAATTCAGAAAAGCTGCAAGTGGACAGTAAGCACAAGATTACCAAAAGTTATTTATTTTTTCTAAGGCTCCCCTGCCTTGGATGGGTAGGTCTGGGGGAGGAGGGCACGTAATGCCACGTCCTGCTATTTTAATGAAAAAAATAAAAAAAATCAAGTGTCCCTTTAATACTTAACATCCCGAATCCAAAATATCTTACTGTATGAGACAAGAAGCAATAAAGTACTACAGCTACGACTTTTTTTTTTAAATCAGGGGTGCTGACTTATACAGGAGTGGGGTTACTATTTGCCCAGCAAATCTTGCAATGCACTAAGCAATGTCTCACTTTGGACATCTGGAACGGCGGTAACCTGTATAAAGTTATGAGCAAATGCAATCAATACAACTGAATATACACAAACAAAAGTCGGGATAACAAGAATTCGAAATGTTGTAATTAAAATAACATTGTACCATCATCACTACATTTTTATTTTTGCAGTTACCAGTTTGGGAGGGTGCCCAACCCTACCCCCAACGACAACGGTTTCGTGTAAAGCACAAGATAGCATAACGTGGTCCACGCACTTGTGCTGGTATGAACAGTCACTCCCCCTCATCTCACATGCGACTCGAGATGATTCGGTCAGCAGTTAACCAATGACAGCAAAATTATAAAGTGAGATAAAAATAAGTCTCAGTATTGAACGAGGTGCACACATAAAAGGGCCCGATTAGCTAAGCTTACGGTGTAATTAAACTTGTTACATTGTCGCTAAACACTTAACTTGCACATACTGAAAATCTCCGTACTTCAAACCTCCAAGAAAAAAAAAAGTACAAATAGCAGCAATACCGTATGTTTGTGCCTGCACTGTTTATCATACCTGTACCATGATAGCCATCCTGAGAATATCCTTAGAAATATTCTCTTTACATTTTTTACAAGATGCCCGTCCGCTCTTAGCATACTCTGCTTTATACGGCTTTTCTTCAGCCATGTTTCCCGTCTAACTCAAACACCGTTGACTGCTTTGGTCAGTAACAAAACTAAGCCTAAACACCGCGTGTGATACAGTCAGCACAAAAACATTAACGCAGGCAAAACTAATCGCTCATTCCCGCCAGTCATGCAAAGTACGTCAATTGCGCTCACGGATATCTATTATGTGTACTGAGAACTGTATTTTCTGGAGATTGTTTTTAATCTTATCTGTCTTTTTTGTGCGAGATGTTTTAATTCACTATAGTTTAGAGATATTTTTTAATAATTGTTGATCGCAATAATACGGGGATCTTGGTTGCAGATAGGTGTTTCAGCGTAAAAAGCAAAGTATTTGTTGAATTGAATATTTATGTACTACAAAATATTCTAACCATGTTTATTAGATTACAAACTAAGATTTGACTCCCATTATTAAGTAATATACAATACAGTGACTGTTTATAATATAGGAGAGTAAGTATACCGTAACGAAGGCATACCTTTCAACATAGTGCAAGAAATCTAGACAAAGCCATAAATAATGTGGGGGACAAAGATCCAAAATGGGGACAAATTTTAAATATCATTCTTACAAATTTAGGAAGTTGATAGAATAACAGGTTTTGCAGTAGCATTAATTTTCTGAAGGGTATGAAGCATGAAACTCAAATGCCTGTCATTTTCTGACCAGTCCTCATTGATTTGCCAGAAAAAATAACATTTTAGGAGGAACAGACCAAAAATCTGAGGTAAAAATCTGGAGAGATGAGATGAAGGATGTAGCGAGGCATACTCACTTTACTGAAGCGTGTACATTTTTTCTGACCATCTCTCAGGAAAGTTATAGTATAAATACTATATAATTGTTTAGATATGTCTATTGTGTAATGTACAGTGCTATACAAAACATGCATGTAATGGGATCCTATCTCGCCTACATTCATAACAGTTGGGTTCGCAGCCAATCCGTCGGCTCCGACTCGGCCACTATATACTAGAACGAAGTCTCTCATTGGCTGGGCTACCCCTTATCCCATAATGCACCACGCCTGCTTCCCCAGATCTCGTTTGCCGCTTTTCAAGCCGGACGTGGTCTCGACTTGGCTGGAGCTAAGTGATTTTCTTGACCTTTTGGTCTTTTTTGCATAGGGTTTCTGTCAGGAATCTTATTAAACAGCTGTTTCAACAGCTTTGTGAGTGTTTGTGTTTAGTTTGGGGAAAATTTAATTTTATTGTTTCTCGCGCTTCTTGTAGTCTGGGCAAGGCCCTTTTAAGTTACAAGGTTTTTCCCTTATTGGATATTTATCTATTTTTTTTCCTGTTGTGGTGTGACAGAGTTAGTTTTGGGCTAAGTTCGTTTAAGTTAGAGGGCTTTAGCCCACGTAGTGTCCATTTCTGTTTATTTCACTGTTGTGGCGGGCTAAGCCCGTTTAAGTTAGAGGGTTTTAACCCATACTTCAGTTACTGCCCTTTGTGTTATTACTAGTCACCTGTGCTTTTCTTGTCAAAATGTCTAAGGAGCAAAAGTCAGGTTTTAAGAAATGTGCAAAATGTAATTATAAGATGTCTATTACAGACAGCCATGCTATCTATGTGTACTGCCTAGGCCCTAAACATTTACAGGATTCTTGTAGTGTATGTCACGCTTTCTCCTCCAGGGTTCTCCAGGAGAGGAAAAATAAATTGATACTCAGGGGTCTGGTTAAGCCTTCTTTTGAAGAAGCTTTGGCTTCTTCTCCAGCTTCCAAAAAGAAGAGATCGTCGGCTCTGACCAGTCCGTCGGGCCTGGCGTCTAAAAAGCATAGATTGTCGGCTCCGACCAGTCCGTCGGATCCGACAACTAAGAAACAAGGCTCGACTTCTTTTTCCTCGGCTCCAATGGCTTCAGAGCCGATGGTTGAAGAGTCTGCCTCAGTACTTCTCTCCTCGGCTCCATTGGTTTCGGACCCGCAGGTTAGTGCATCGAGAGGCCAATCACCTGCCTCGGCTCCATTGATCTCGGAGCCGTTGGAGGTATGCGGCTCAGACTCTTCCCCCTCGGCTCCGAAGCTGCCTTCGGCGCCGACACTGTTGCAGCCGGTTCCGGTCTCGGCTCCGACAGTGCTGGATCCTTTTCGGAGCCGATCCCCTGCCTTATCGGAGCCGAGGCAGATGTCTTCTCGGCCCCAATCTGTTTCCTCCAAATCCTCTAGGCTATCTGATTCGGATTTGGATAGGGTTATCCAGAGGCTGTTCCAGTCCCCAGTTTTTACCAAAATGATCTCGGCTCCAGCCCACGCGGCTTCGGAGCCCACTCCACATCCCATACATTTGATTCCTCCTCCAACCCCCTTGGAGCCGTTGGAGTTGGTGCAGGTGGAATGGAGCGGAATCGTCCAGTCAGAGCTGGGACCCCCTCGGAGTTCCTCTGCTCCGACTTTCATTCCTACCCTGTCCTCGGTGTCAGGGTTTGGTACCGGGTCTTCCTCGGCGGGGGCCGAGAGCAACACTGTAGAGCTCGCCTCTTCGATGCCCAGTCTTCCCCTCGGAGCATCTGCCGCAGGCATTCCGGGTACCGCCGTGGTCTCTCAGCAAGTGCCCTCTGCAGAGTCTGGAGGTCCTGCTTTTGAGGCCATGAGGAGTGCGCTGGCCATGACTTTGCCGGTTCAGCAGGTTTCTACCCCACCATCCCAAGTTCTGGGTACTGGTGCCTCTGGAGACATTCTTTCCCGTGACAGTGGGGCCCTGGGGCCTGAGGATACCCCCTTGGGGGGTTCCCTTCTTCCGGGGGGGTCCTTCCAAATCTGCTTTGGATGAACCCCCAAGGAAGAAACTGTGTAAGAGGAAGCACGTTGATTCCCAGGATGAATCCGTCACTTCAGATACTGACCTCGAGGATGCGGTAGGGTCCCCTAAATCGTCCTCGGATGACGTCTCTTTCTCGGATATCCTTGAGATCTTGAGACAGAGAGGCGATTGGCAATCCAAAGCCCCTTCTGCTGAGGAGTCAGTTTTCCTCAAGGCCTTTGGGGCCCAGCCCTCCTCCTCCTGGGTGTCTCCACCCTTCGACGAATTATTGGACTTAATCTCTCGAAGGGTGTGGGAGCATCCTGACACAGCGGAACCGGTGCCCGCCAGGCCCAATAAGTTTCTTTCAGCTCCTCCCCAGAAAGAATTCCTCACTAAAGGTGTTGCAGTTGATGCTATGGTGGTGGCATCTGCCACTCAGCAGGACGTGGCAGAGGCTTCAGCGTCTATTCATCCTCCTAATAAGGATTCTAGGAGCATGGATAGATACGGGAAGCGTACTCTTTCTTCAGCGACCTTTACCATGCGGTCGCTGAACTATCTTTGTCATTTTACAAGGCTCCAAAGAGACCTCCTCAAGGAGTTAGGAGAGTCCCTTGTGGGTAACCTTCTTGAGGCGTTAGCACAGACTGTAGGCGCCCAGATGACTACCCTGACCTCTATTGTCAACTCGTCCATGAGGCTCATCTCTTATGCAGCCGAAGGGGCGAGTAGAGCAGCGGGCACAGGAGTGGCTCTTAGGAGACAGGCCTGGTTATGCTTGTGTACATTCGCGGAGGCCTTTAAGTCTTCCTTCGCCGACGCCCCCTTTGATGGGTCTTCTTTGTTTGGACCCAAGGTGAAGGACACACTTACTTGGTGCGAGCAGGAGGGCAAGACCTTGACTGCCGTTGGAGCCCGTTTTTCCGCTCCCTCTAGACCTTATACCAAGGCCCAGAGAGGAGGGAAAATGTGGTTCAGGAAATCCCAAAAGTTCTTCTCTACTCCACTGAGTGATCCCCCCTCCAGAGGCAAGGGGGGGAAACTCAGGAAGACGCCGTCCTAGAGGTGGCAGAGGCCCCCGTAACTCTGGAGACCGCAAATCTTTTCGTGGTTCCCCCTATCCTCAACGTCCCTAGGATGTGGCCCGGCTGTGCTTCCCCGGAGCCAGTCGGGGGTCATTTTGCGAAACACCCACAGGCTTGGGAATCAATAACCAAGGATCAGTGGGTGCTTCGCATTGTAACCGGAGGTTACCTCATTCCCTTTTTCAAGCCCCCTCCTCCAACAAGGAGAATCCCGGACGTGCCACCCAGTCAATGGGATCTCGCAGCCGTAGAAGTTTCAAAGCTGCTAAGAAAAGGGGTCATCCAGCCTGTCCCCGCCGACCAGATCGGATCAGGAACTTACTCAAGGTTATTTTTGGTGCCAAAAAAGACAGGGGACGTAAGGCCCATTTTGGACCTCAGCCTTTTGAATCATTTTGTGAAGAAGTCCAAGTTCCGGATGGTCACCCTTCAGTCCATTCTCCCGTTATTGGAGAAGGATGTCTGGATGTGCTCCATAGACCTCAAGGACGCTTACTATCACATATTGATACGTCAGGAGTCCAGGAGTCATTTGCGCTTCCGCCTAGGAACCAGTCATTTCCAGTTTCGTGCACTGCCCTTTGGTCTCACCACAGCCCCCAGGGTGTTTACCAAATGTCTGGCAGTAGTGACAGCTCACTTGAGAAGTCTCGGATTCCAAGTGTTTCCTTATCTCGACGACTGGCTCCTCACTGCCACCTCCAAGCATCTACTGATTCGAGCGTTGATGGCCACAGTAACTTTGGGTCTCTCGCTAAGAATCTCTTTCAATTGGAAAAAATCTTTGCTGCGGCCATCTCAGCATATCACCTTTATAGGCGCAGAGTTAGACACAAAAAGTATGCGGGCATTTTTTCCATCAGAGAGAATTCAGGTTCTACAATCACAGGTCCAGAATTTGTTACCCAAATCTCGTGTTCCTGCCAGACAGATTCTTCAGTTATTGGGTTCGATGGCTGCAACCATCCTCCTAGTACCGTTAGCCAGACTGCACATGCAAGTGCTGCAATGGCTGTTATCGGTTCAGTGGTCATACCAAGAACTTCCCTTGGATCACCTAATTCTGATTACGGACAGTTGTCATCAAGATCTCCGTTGGTGGCTATGTCGGTCCAACCTGGACCGGGGGCGTCCTTTCGCCCTTCAGCCCCCTGTTGCCACAGTGACCACAGATGCCTCCCAGATAGGGTGGGGGGGTCATTATCTGGACAGGACTGTCCAAGGCACTTGGCAGGATTGCGAAGCGCACCTTCACATCAATGTCCTGGAAATGAGAGCGGTGCTTCTGGTTTTACAAGCACTTCATCATGCTCTCCCCCAGGGTACTATTGCGATTCTATCCGACAACATGTCGGTAGTTTGGCACATAAGCAGGGCGGAACCAGGTCCTACCCCCTTTGCAGGGAGGACATGAGAGTATGGCACTGGGCCATAGCCTCTCGACGTTTCTTAGTAGCCACGCACATTCTGGGAAAAGCCAATGTGATTGCAGACAGGCTCAGCAGGACTCTCCTGTTGCCCCACAAGTGGTCCCTCAACAACAGAGTGGCTGCGCTGATCTTTGCCAAATGGGGCCTCCTTTGTTGCGACTTGTTCGCCAGCCCCAACAATGCGAAGTGCAGAGAGTTCTTCACTCTGACGCCCTCTCAGGGACAGTCTCCAAGGGGCGCTCTAGCCCACACTTGGCCCCGGGTATACTTTATGCCTTCCCTCCGATTTCCCTTCTCCCGAGGGTGATTCAGAAGGCTCTCCATGTCGGGTGCGACATGATTTTGGTCGCCCCACATTGGCCCCGTCAGGTTTGGTTCCCGTTTCTTCAGAAGTATGCGGCACAGGGCCCTTGGATTCTGGACCCAGTACCGGATCTATTATCCAATCCGTTGGGACTCCCTCATCCGTCCCTCCGGTCACTGAGTCTGGCAGCTTGGTTACTCCACTTCCATCCTTAGTTAGAGATCTTTCTCTTTCTTCAGAAGTAATGCACATCTTGTCTTCTTCCCACAAGCCATCTACCGTTAAGCTGTAGGTTTGTTTGTTGGGCACAACAGTGAGGCGTTGATCCTCTTACGGCCTCAGTTCCGCAGGTCTTGGAATTTCTGGCTTCCTTATTTCATTCTGGCTCTTCAGTCTCCACACTTAAAGTTCAACTGGCGGCTATATCTAATTTTCATGTTGCTGTAGACCCCTCTTTAATGGCTAACAGACTTTGCAAGTCCTTTCTTAGGGGAGCCTGGCTCCTCAGGCCTCCTGTGGCTCATCCCGTGCCCCCTTGGGACTTAAATTTGGTTCTGGCCTCCTTAACTGTCCATCCCTTTGAGCCGGCAGCCACTTGTGATATCAAATTCCTGTCATGGAAAACGGCTTTTCTAGTGGCTATTACTTCTGCTAAGCGTGTTTCAGAGCTTCAGGCTCTCTGTTCTTCCCCTCCGTATTTGATCTTTCACAAAGACAGAGTTTCCCTCAGATTGAATCCATCCCTTTTGCCTAAGGTAGCATCCCCTTTATGCATTCAGCAATCATTGGAGCTTCCAGTTTTCTTTCCAAATATTTCTAGTAGAGTGGAATATACCTTTCACCAGTTGGATGTTCACAGGCAACTCCATTTTTACTTGGCTAGTACTACTCAGACTAGAAAATCTGACCAACTGTTTGTGTCCTTTGCGGAGAATAGGTTGGGTCTTCCAGTTGCCAAAGCCACCATTGCTAAATGGATTAAGGATTGCATCTCTTTCATTTATTCCCACTCAGGCAAGGAGTTGCCTTTCCCAATCAAAGCTCATTCTACCAGAGATATGGCCACCTCTGTAGCTTTTCATTCCAAAGTTTCAATAGATGATATTTGTGCGGCTGCTACTTGGTTTTCTCCACACACCTTCATTTCTCATTACAAGCTTGATGTGGCTTCCCGAGGCAGAGGTTCATTTGGTTCCGCAGTTCTCAGGAGTGTGTTCCAATGAGCCACCTGGGGTTTTTAGGTGCTAGGGACGCTGCCCCATCTGTTATGAATGTAGGCGAGATAGGATCCCATTACATCTTTTAGTTATGTACTTACCATAACTTTGGATGTATGGGATCCATCTCGCCTACATTCATACATACCCACCCTCCTTCCCCCTACCTTTTGGATTTGGAGGAAATATAGATCTTGATAACCTCTCCTATGGAAGGTCTCTAATTGGTTACAGTTATTGGTATATGTTTTTTTCTGTATCTGTATGAATGTATAAAGCGAACAAACAAGATCTGGGGAAGCAGGCGTGGTGCATTATGGGATAAGGGGTAGCCCAGCCAATGAGAGACTTCGTTCTAGTATATAGTGGCCGAGTCAGAGCCGACGGATCGGCTCCGAACCCATCTGTTATGAATGTAGGCTAGATGGATCCCATACATCCAAAGTTATGGTAAGTACATAACTAAAAGTTTCCATAAGACGAATGTGCCTCTAAAATTACAATGTTATATTGTCCTATCTTGCCTTCATTCTTGCTGGTTGACTCAGTCTATACTAAAGCTCGAGAGTTTCCACTGGCTCGAGGCAATACCCTATCCCATGATGTCTAGGGAGATTACCCAGATCTCGTTTGCCGCTAAACAGATTGGGTGCTTCCTACTAGGCTCAGGCTAAGTGGAATATATCTTTTTTTCTTAATTTCTGCTAGTTTTTCTCTAAATTCTTAAGAGTATTTGGTTAATCTGTACTTTCTATTAGTGTTTAGATATTTGTGACTTTCTCGCATTGTTGGTGTTACCGTTGTGTTTGTCCGTCATACTTTCACTAGGCTGTTACCTTCTCCCTATCCCGGCTCCTTGTTCTTGAGAAAATTATTGTTGTTTTTTTATATTAAGCCATCCTGTCACCCTTTTTATAACATAAAGAGTTTGTTTAAGTTAGAGAATTCTTTTTCTGCCCATTTAAATTAGAGGGCTTTTTCCCCTTTCCTGTCGTTTGTCTTAGAGGAATAGCCATTTAAGTTAGAGACTTCTCCTCTGGCTAGAGGAGACTGCCATTTGAGTTAGAGACTTCTCCTCTAGTCTCCCTAGTTGGTCTCCCCTTTCCTTCTGTTCTGCTCTGTTAAAAAAAAAAAAAAAAAGGTTTGCTGTCTTCCTGTTTTGTTGTTATTGATTGTAGACTATAAGGATAGCCATGTCCAAAGACTCTAAAGAAGCGAAGCCTTCGGGCTATAAGAAGTGTAACCGTTGCAGTCAAAAAATGTCCCTGACAGATGGACACACAAGTTGTGTGTACTGTTTGGGTGCAGTCCATCTGCAGGAGTTCTGCTTTTTCTGCCACGCTTTCAGTGCTAGGGTTTTGTAAGAGGAAAAAGTAAATTGATTGTTAGGGGTTGTTGAAGGTTCCTTTTTCTGAAGCTATAGAAGGAAAACAGAGTTCCTCCAAATCTCCTCATCAGTCTTAGTCCCCTAGATCTGACAAATCCTCAAAATGCCTGCTTCCACGGCTCTGGAATCTGAACCTTCAAAGAAGCAGGCTAAGGATACACCATCAGACCTGAAGGCTTTCGTGCCTGAAAAGGCTACCTCTTCAGCTCCGCTGGTTATTTTGGAGCCGACAGAGTATCTTATACGGAGCTGGTCCCTAGTCCTGGAACTTATCTCAGCTTTACACTCACCTATTTTACAGTCCATTAAATCATCGACCCCGTCCTCTCAGTTCTCCAGAAGTCTCTCAGATGATGATGTGGAGCAGGTGGTCAAGAGGTTGTTACCTACTCCAGTGCTGGACAAGATTCTCTCAAGCCCAGCCCAGAAGGATTCGGCTCCAACAACCACCACTTCCCCTTCTTCGATTCCTCCTCCAACCCATGTGGTGGCTTCCGAGCCAGAGTGTTTGGATTTGATCATAGTGGAATGGTCAGGGCCAAGATCCACTCTAGCTTCTTCGTCCCTGATATCTGCTCTGACCTCTTCGATACCTTCATCCATTAAGGGGTCTAAGGGCCGACACTCACCCATCGGGTCTGGAGAGGAGAGCCAAGTTGGACAGTTGTCCAAACTGATTCTTCCTCTTGGAGCTACAGCGCAGGTGGGCTCAGCACCTACATCGGCCTCGGAGTCCACTGCCTTGGCTCAGGGGGAGTCTCCAGATTCTTTGGAGCCAGGACCTCCCTTGGAGTGGGGCCGCAGTGCTTTTGAGGTCATGAGGAGAGTGCTGTTAAACCTCAGACAGCTCCACACTCAGATCCGAACACTCTTACCCTAAACGTGCCAGACTCTGTCTCTATACTACCTCTCCCTTCCAAGAGTGGAGACCCGAAGTCCTAGGACACCCCACTGGGTGCATCCATCTCTTCCGAAACCTCCCCAGAGTACCCCTCTGAGCAGGTCCCTTGGAGGAGAACATGTAAAAGAAAACATCTAGACTCCCCTGAGGAGTCTATCACTTCAAACACGGACCTCGATGATTCAGAAGGGTCCCCACGGTCACCCTCTGAGGATGTCTCCTTTGCAGACATCCTAGAGATCCATAAGCAGAGAGGTGGCTGGAAGTCCATCAACCCTTCTGAGGATGAGTCCATGTACCTGGAGGCTTTTGAGTCTCACCCTTCCACCTCTTGGGTGACTCCACCTTTTGACCAGCTCCTGAATGTAGTCAGTCGGAAGGCGTGGGGCTCTCCAGAGTCTGTGGAACCTGTTCCAAAGGAGGCCAAATAAGTTTATTACAGTGCCCTCTGACAAGGAATTCCTCACAAAAGGTGTCCTGGTAGATGTTATGGTGGTGGCGGCGGCGGCCACCAAAAAGGAATTGTCTGAGATGTCCTCATCTGTTCATCTGCTGAATAAGGAATCTTGTATGATGGACAGATATGAAAAGTGGATGTTCTCGACAGCAGGCTTTACCCTCAGGTTACTGAACTACTTGACCCATTTTACCAGACTTCAAAGGGATCTCCTAAAGGAGTTGGGAGGTACCCTCCAATGTTCTACAGCTGCGGAGGGTTCAGACAAGATGACCTCTCAGTTTTCTACCTTAAATTCGGTTGGTAACTCCTCCATGCAGCTTATCTCTTATGCAGCTGATGGAGTGAGCAGGGCAGCGGGTACTGTAATCTCCCTAAGGAGGCATTCCTGGATGCACTTATGCGAGTTTGCAGAGCCCCTCAAGTCTTCCTTTATTAACACCCCATTTGATGGCTCATCCTTGTTCGGGCCAAAAGTGAAAGAGCCTCTGACTAGGTGCGAGCAAGAGGGAAAGACTCTTTCTGTCATGGGAGTCCATTTTTCTCTTCCTAGCAGGCCTTACCCCAAAGGCCAGAAGGGGGGAAAGATGTAGTTCCGTAAGTCCCAAACAGCCTTTCCAGATGCACATGGTGATTCTTCCCCCAGGGGCAGAGGGGGAAACGGCAATGGAAGACGCCGACCTTGTGGTAGAGGGGGGGGGTCCACAAAATCAGGGCGACAGGGATACATTCTCTGGTAGGCCCTTCCAGTGCTCCTGAAGAGAGCCCCACCTGCTCACCTCTGGAGATAGTCAGGGGTCACTTGTCACTGTACCCAAACATCTGGCTAAACATTAAAAATGACAAATAGGTACAAATGATCATATCCAGAGACTACTGTATACCCTTTTCCTCTTCCCCTTCAGAAAAAAAAGGTCAGTCCCAGATGTTCCACCCAGTCAGAGGGACCAGGCAACCCTAGAAATTCAAAGGTTGCTAGAAATAAAGAATCATCCAAGAAGTCCCTGTAGACCAAATGGGATCCGGAACTTACTAAAGGTTCTTTTTAGTTCCATAAAAGACGGGACTGTAGGCCCATTTTCGATCTCAACAGACTAAACAAGTCTGTAAAAAAAAAATCAAAGTTCTAGATGGTGACACTGCAGTCTATACTCCCCTTTCTGGGGAAAGACAATTGGATGTGCTTGATAGATCTCCAGGGTGTGTACTACCATATAAAAATGGACAGGTGGTCCTGGAGTCACTTATGTTTTCAGCTGGGAGCCCCTGCCCTTTGGTCTCACAACAGCCCCCAGCATGTTCACCAAATGCATGGCAGTAGTCATGGCTCACTTGAGGTGTCTAGGATTCCGGGTGTTTCTGTACTTGGACGACTGGCTCCTGACCACCACCACTGAGCATCTACTTACCAGGGCAAGAGACACCACTGTTCACCTTTGTTCTCAGCTAGGCATTACAATAAATTTTGAAAAGTCTGCCTTGTTGCCATCACAACATATTGTATTTATAGGAGCAGACTTAAACACAAGAAAAATGGCAGCCAAACTTCCTCCAAACAGGATACAAACCCTACGCCAACAAGTACAGAGCATCCTCACAAAGAAGAAAGTTACTGCTGGTAGTAACTTGATTAAAGTGTAGCTATCATTTCTAAGTCTTTTGGATTAAGCGCTTGGGCTTCAGACCAGTTGTTTTACATTAGGAAGGTTTGTGGCCTGCACTGTGGTGGCAGGACAGGTAGCTTACATCCTTCTAAGTTGGGAACTCCTGATTGAGAGCTCAGTGTCTGTTATTCTAAAAGTGTATTAGTTCTGGTTTAAGCACTTGGGTTTCAGGCCAGTTATTTTACGTTAAGAAGGATTGCGGTCTGCACTCTTGTGGGAGGAGAGGCTGGACTCTGCCCTTCTGAGCAGGGAATTTCTGGTTAGAGGCTTATAGTGCCTGCATATTCTAACTGTTTCTTACTGAAATTGGTACACCTTGTTTGCTGTAGCATAGACTAGATCCAGGCCTGCTGAATCTAGCTTTATTTGTATGCTTGTTTGTTTATTTCCCTGAAATGCTAATTCCACCTAAAACACGGCCTTTTAGCACTTCTGTGGATCCCTAGTGATATCTGCATTGCTTACTGTACTTATTTCCTTGTTTCACTTGAAAGAAAGTTACTGTTTGTAGTTTTTGCATTTAAGTTACCTGTAACACATTGCATTTAAGTTACCTGGCACTTGTTCACTAAAGCAATTATATAAGTCAGCTCTAAAAAATTAAAAGCACTACACCCTCACAAACTCCCCTTGAGTACCTTGTTCCCCATTGACCCTTTTTTTCAATTATAAAGGAATTCCCAATACTATTCTAGCATGTCCAAAGGTCATTTGTCAATCTCCTCTCCGGTCCAGCTGGTGAATCTGGGAATCTTGAGGCAATGTTACAACTGCCTCATGTACACAGACAACCCTCTCCTCCTCCCAACAAATTCCAACACATGTGAGAGATGCAACCATATAGCCAAACTGGAGGCTAAGCTCTCTCAACTCAGTATTGGCGTAACCAGTCAGGAGGAGAAGGAAACCACACTCACTACAATTCCAGTCTCACATAGACCTACCACGACAACAAACCAAACACATAAGCACACAAAAACATACTCGGAGCCTCTAAATAAAAATCTGCCTAAGCAGCAGAGACCTCCAAAGCAGACACCCAAGCAACCGCTACCCCAAAACAAAACACGTGCAACACATAGCTCACAAAGCCAGTGTGCCGAACAGTCACAGCCCTTAAGGCTAAACAACACACCTGATACACTTGTAATAGGTGACTCTATTGTCAGGCACACTGACGTCCCGCTCACCAGGCTGAACAAGGAGAAGGTCACGATGAGCTGCCTGTCGGGCGCTAGGATCCGCCACATAACACAAGCACTCAGGTTACTCCAAGGCAAGTACAAATATGACTCAGTCATTGTCCATGCTGGTGTGAATGACCTGAGACGTACCTCCCTGGACTACATGAAAAGAGACATAGAGGAGCTCTCTGAGCAGGTAGCCCAGGCCGGTATGACCCTGACCTTGAGTAGCATCTTACCCTCACCAAGAATGATGCCACAATATGAAGACAAGATGATCAATTTCAACAATTGGCTTAAGTGTTGGTGTCATTCAAAGGGGATCTAATGCCTGTCAGCCTAGGATGACATGCTCGACAAGCCACAATGCTTCGCTAGGGATGGCTTGCACCTGTCACCCCTGGGCTTTCGGATATTGGCAAAGGCTCTTGCTACCCCCATAGTGCCTTTTTTAGGCAAGGCTCAAAAGACAAACCCACCTCCATAGGTATCACAAGGGATAAGAAACTAAGAGTAATGCTACTCAACGCCAGAAGTCTAAACCTCAAGATGCACGCACTTGAAACTCTCCTTAGCATGGAGAACATCGATATCTGTGCAGTAACAGAAACATGGTTCAAGGCTCCCGAGAGCACCCCAGCACTACCAGGTTATACCTCATACCATGCTTTTTGGCCCCAAAACTTAGACCGAACCACAAAAGGAGGGGAAGTAGCAATATTCACAAAGATACCCACACCTCCAGGTTGGTGGCACAGCATGAAGCATCAGAGACTATCCATGTGCAACTAACTGTGGGTAAAACTGCCTTCCAGTTTATAGCCTGCTACAGACCACCCTCCCAAACACAGGAACCCCACTTGGCCTTCCTGAGAATACTGGAAAATATGAAGGTCTCTCCAAACACCATTATATTGGGCGACTTCAACTACCCAAACATAGTCTGGGAGCATTACTCTAGCTCAAACACCCTAGCCCAAAGGTTCCTAGAATTTATAAACTCAAATGCTATGGAACAACTTGTTACCACTCCCACAAGAGGGGAAAACATACTGGACCTGATCATCACCAACATGGGGACACTATGCTCCAGACCAGAAGTGTATCCCTCACTGGTAAGATCAGACCATAAACTAATCTCACTGGATATTCACATCCCGACCCCACCCCTGCCCAGAAAACCACAGTGAAAAACTTCTCTAAAGCAAATTTCACACGCCTCAAAACCGAGGTGAAATCCTTCAAAGCCCCCGGGCCTGTGGAAAATATGGCCCAGACCGCAGAATCCTTTATAAACGCATTCTATGAACACCTTCAGGAATGCATGGATCATGCAATCCCAAATAAAACCAAGACCCAATCCTCCAAAGGCAGACATCCTGTCTGGTGGACCCCAGCCATAAACAAACTATACAATAGAAGGAGGAAGCTACTACATGATAGAGCAGAATCCCAAAAAGAGAAGGCATCTCTAATCAGTATTAGCAAAAAACTATGGGCACTCATAAAATCGTCTAAGGCCAGCTTCGAGAGAAAAATTGCACAGGACACTAAGGATAATCACAAGGCTTTCTTTAGTTATGTTAGGAACCTGGGTGGGAATTCCCAGATATGCTCAGAATTAGTCCAAAATGACAAAAAATACACCGAGGCCACAGACATTGCCAACATCCTAGCTGACAGGTTCAGTGCAAACTTCTCCCCCCTCTCCCCACCAAAAGGGCAAATATCTATCCCAACACAGTGCTGCCCCCCTGACATCTCAGATGCTCAGGTAAGAGCCGCCTCTCCAAAGCAAAAACACAGTATCAATGGGACCAGATGGTGTCCCGGGCTGCGTCCTACATGAACTCCAAGAAGAGCTAAACCCAAACATAAAACTACTGTTCAGTCTTAGCCTTACTACAGGATATGTACCCAAAGAGTGGCGTACAGCAACAGTGGTCCCTCTCCACAAAGGTGGTGCCTCAACGGATCCTGGAAACTATCGCCCCATAAGCCTGACTAGCTTGGTCTGCAAAGCTATGGAAAGGATCATCATGGACTTCATAAATAAAGATATTGGGGACCTACAGACACTGGATCCTACCCAGTTTGGCTTTGTTAAGGGCAGATCCTGCCTCTTAAACCAGGTCGATTTCTTTGAAACAGTTACCAAGGCCATTGACGAGGGGAAGGTGGTCCACACAGCCTACCTGGGACCTCGCAAAAGCCTTCGATACAATACCCCACTCAGGCATTATAGATAAGCTCACCAGCTTAAATATAAACCCCTATGTCACTAGATGGGTTGCAAACTGGCTCAAGGACAGAACCCACATGGTTAGAATTGCTGGAGCCATGTCAGACTCCTAACCAGTTACAAGTGGCTTCCCACAAGGCTCAGTCCTGGGACCTCTCTTGTTCTGTATATATTTCTCGGTGGTACAGGCCAACACGGAAGGACTGTGGCTGACCAAGTTCGCAGATGACTGCAAACTGGGCGCCATAATCAACTCTCCAGCCGACACAAGCATCCTCCAAAAGGGCCTCATAGAAACAGACAACTGGTGCCAGAGCCATGGCCTCAAGCTAAACGCCAAAAAGTGTATAGTCATCCCCTTTGGCAAAAACAAAGTGCCCACAAATTACCACATAGGTGGTAATCCATTAAGTACAGAAGAAGTCATTAGGGACCTGGGGACCCAAGTTGATAGCAATCTCTCATTTGACAACCACGTGGCTAAAGTGGTTAGAAAAACATTTTATATAGCCCACCTAATCATGAAGGGATTCACATCTAGATCAGGGGAGGTCATCGTACCTCTTTACTCATCCCTCATCAGGTCCATAACTGAGTACAATGCCCCTTTTGGGATGTACCTTACCAGACACCTGCAGCAACTGGAAAGACCCCAAAAGTACCTCACCAAGAGGATCAAAGGGCTCAAACAGATGCCATATGCTGCCGGTTAAAGAAACTCCAGCTCTACTCAGTGGCATACCACCTGCTCAGAGGCGATCTGTGCCTGACGTATAAAGCCATGTCCAACCCGGAATTAATGGACATGCTGCACCTCAGAAAATCCAAATCCCATCGAGCTACGCTCAGAGACTTGAACCTCAGCACTGAAATAAATAGGACATGCTGGAGGGACAGATTCATAACCCAGAGGCTCCCTTCACTCTGGAATAAAATCCCAGTCCAGGTTAGGCAGAGTCCCACATTGACTCTCTTCAAGAGGAATCTTGATGAGTGGATGGGAGATCATAGGTTTACCCCGGGTATCACTTCTGTGTCACTGTTAGACAGAGGCACAGTATACTAACCTCAAAAAAGGCATAGCAAAATTAATTTAAAATGGGTGGCGAAAGCCTAACACACTCTGGCTAGGCTTATAAATGCCCTAGGGCAGATAGCCTAGTATGAACCTATGAGCCTATGAACCTATGAACAAGCAAAGGTTGTTCTAAAGATCTTGGGGATTACGGCGACTGCAATAATCTTGGTACCACTTGCACAATTACACAAGAGTTCTACAGTGGTTGCTTTTCATCCAGTGGTCCATGCAGGAACTGCACATGTCCACCAGATTATCATAATGGAATCATGCAAGAGAGATCTCCACTGGTGGCTTCATTGTCCTCAGGTGGTTCTGGGCAGACAGTTCATCCTCCCTCATCCAGTAACTACAGTGACTACGGACACTTCCCAGATAGGATGTGGGGACATTATCTGGGGAAGACGGTCCAAGGAGTTTGGCAGGAATATGAGAACCACTTGCAAATCAATGTCCTAGAGACAAGAGCGGTGCTGTTAGCGTTGCAGGCATTTCACGACTCCTTTCCACTAGGAATGATTGCAATCCAGACAGACAATATGTCAGTTGTGTGGTATATAAACAAACAAGGAGGAACCAGAGCTTCTCCCTTATGTCAAGAGGCTCAAAGAGTATGGCAATGGGTGGTCTCTTCCCAATGCTTTCTAATAGCAACTCATATCCCGGGGAGATCCAAAGTGATTGCAGACAAACTCAGCATGGCTATTCTAATGCCGCACGAGTGGTCCCTGAAACATGAAACTGCAGAACAGATTTTTCACAAGTGGGGCCAGCCTTGTTGCAACCTTTTTGTCACATCCATGAATAACAAATGCAGCAGCTACTTTGCCCTAATCCCTCCTCCGGGGGAGTCACCAAGGGATGCAGTTGTACACGATTGGCCCCCGGGTCTCCTTTATGCCTTCCTTCCATTCTCCTTGATTTCCAAAGTTCTTCAGAAAGCCAACATGTTGGGAAGCAGCTTAATACTCATTGCCCCATACCAGCCTCGACAAATTTGTTTTCCCTTTCTATGGCCCCATCTTCAAGAGGATTCATGGATTCTGGACCCAATTCCAGACCTCCTGACTCATCCATCAGGGACCCTGCATCCCTCTCTCAAAACCCTCAAACTGACAGCTTGGCTGCTCCACTTCCACTCCTAGCCAGGCTTCTGGATATATCCCCTGCTGTGAAACATATTCTGATCTTATCCCACAAAACAGCAACTAGAAAGCTTTATGCTAGCAAATGGAAGAGGTTTTCTTGTTGGGCTCACAACAATGACATTGATCCTTTATGACCCCTGTAACTTCTATTTTGGACTTTTTAGCTAAACTTTTCAATGAAGGTGCAGCAGCGGCTACCATATGAGTTAAATTGGCTATATCAAACTACCATATTGGAGAAATGGGATTCAAGATTATGTCCCATAGACTGTGCAAAGCCTTTTCAAGGGGCACTTTTTTGCTTAGGCCTTCAGTAAAGGAACCACCAGCCCCTTGGGACCTCAATTTGGTATTGTCTACTCTAATCCTGCCACCATATGAACCGGCTTCATCCTAGCATCTGAAGTTTCTAACATGGAAAACAGTCTTTTTGGTGGCCATCACATCAGCTAGGTGGGTATCAGAACTCCAAGCGTTGTCTATATGTCCCCCTTACTTGGTCTTCCATAGAGAGAAAAGTAATCCGTCATTTTTACCCAAAGTTTGCTCTGAAGCAAATTTGAATCACTCTGTCGATCTACTGGTTTTCTTCCCAAACGATGGCAACAAGGCAGACTATAATTAGATAATTAGATGTACACAGGCAGTTACATTTCTGATTGGACAGAACCAAAGGATTCAGGAAATCTGATTAGCTATTTGTTTCCTTTTTGGATAAAAAAAAGGGCGCCCCAGTATCAAAGGTCACTCTCTCAAAGTGGCTTACTGACACCATTACGTATTCATATACTTCACAAAACAGACAACTGCCTGGAAAAATAAAAGGTCATTCGACAACAGCCATGGCAACCTCATTTGCCTTTCAAGCTAGACTACCAATGGATGCAATTTGTGCTGCAGCTTCATGGATAAAACCACATACCTTTATCACTCATTACAAAGTAGATTAGGCCTACTGGAACAGGGTTTCATTTGGATCCACTGTTCTGGAGAGGTTGTTCCCTTGAGTCACCCAAGATAGAAGATGCTAGGGACACTGTCCCAACCAGCAAGAATGAAGGCAAGATAGAACAACATAACATAAAGAAGTTATGTACTCATCATAATGTTCCATGTTTGTTATCCTTCTCGCCTTCATTCTTGCGTCCCTCCCTCCTTCCCCCAACCTTTGCTCCTGGAGGATCGAGAGACTTCTGTCAATTTGGAACTTATGTTCTCTGATTTCCTTCTTACTTCTAGGTCAAACACGTTTATATATGTATTATGTTATGTATACAACTGTTACTCTGTACAGTATTTGCAAACATGATCTGGGTAATCTACCTAGGCATCATGGGATAGGGTATTGCCTCGAGCCAGTGGAAGCTCTCGAGCTTTAGTATAGGCCGAGTTGGAACCGATTCTTAGTTCCGAACCCAGCCAGCAAGAATGAATGCGAGAAGGACAACAAACATGGAACGTTATGGTGAGTACATAACTTCTTTTTTTTTATGGTTACAAATGGCAACAGTTGTAAATAAAGTGTCTCTTTCTGAAGTGCAGTGGGGCAACAATTTGAAAGTTGAGTACATTTCTTAAATGATAGGTGGATAGTGGGGAAAATGGTACAAGGTTTACGTTTCTGGCTATAGTCCAATGGAAAACAGAAGATTAAAAAAGGAACACTGGATGAAAATCAGATGTGTAAAAACAAAGTGATTAATTTTCAGTTTACTCAATTCTAGAGTCTCTCTTTAAAAATGTATATAAAATATGCCTAAATGACGAGGAGTGTGCTTCTAAGTATACCTGGTTTTCTTAAAGTACTACGTTTTTGTGAGTAATTAAAAAAAACAAAACAGTGGTTTACAGACAGGGTCAACCTTAGGTAAATGTGGTGGTGTTGCCACCCCTTAGCATAAATAACATTTCTCTTTTCTTTAGTGCTCTGCATAGCACTGATATTTCCTCAGCCCCTACCAGCACGAGCGATACAAAAATACTGTAAGATCTTAGATTCATTGGGACAAGGTAGAATGGAAAATATTAATTCATATTTAAAATGGTCTTTTGTTCAAGACTGTGAGAGGTGTGCGATACAAGCTTTTCATCAAAAGGGAAGAAAAAACTTTTTATTTTAATTCTGTTTAAGTTGGACTTATAGTGAGTGACCTGTGTGGTGATATGTTTTGTACTTATATGTACATTTCCTTCTCTCTCTTCTAGCTCACTCTCCATTAATCCAGTTCAAAACACTACATCTTCAGCCCAGTGAGTCTCCCACTCTCAGTATTATATATCCAATTTACCACAGCTTACCATCTCACATCATATCACTAGCAACATGTAACCTTCTTACATTCTCCAACCAACACCCTCACACCACACCTCTATACCCCACCAATCAACTATAAAATATTTCCACATCTATTTAATAACTCTACTGTTGAACTCTTCTCATTCAAATACACACCAACAAATAAAATAACTAACTCATTACACAAGTATACCAAACTCTTCATCAAACTCTCATATCTAACCAGTTCAACTCAAATCAAACTAAGTGAAGGCATATACCCCAATCCAGGCCCTGCTAACTCACAATATATTCCACAGTCGTCTACCTACAACATTCTTAACACTGCTCTTCTTATTCTAAACAGTAACCTAAGAAGCATACTCGACAAACTCCCTAAATTCCATGCTACCCTCTCTCATAGCTGAAACAGAGATACTAAGCCATGGATACAACATCTATAGGCTTGACAGGACCTACAAAACAAGTGGTGGAACAGCCATCTTATACAAAGAGGACCTTAACCTGGACCGTTTAAATACCAACTACCCTGACCTCAGTAATTTGGAAATCCTTGTCACCCACCTAAAATAAATCCCTACAAAGCCATAATTCTTATAGCTACTTACATACCCCCTGGTAACAATACATCCACCATTGAAGACTTCCTCTCCTGGGCCACCTCAACATATATACAAGAAACTATAATTATGGGGGATTTTAACCTGGACTGGTCCTCCTTCACCTCCAGCACCCAAATAACTTCATCAGTCTCCATGGCTTCTACCAAATAATACAATCACCTACCAGAGTAGACAAGCACAGCAACAAATAATCCATACTAGACTGGACCCTAGTAAATAATCCTACACTATGTTACCAGTCTGGTATTCTCCCAGACAGTCTAAGCTACCACAAATTCATCTACCTAATTAGACAAAGTTTCTATCCACAAAATAACATACTTTACAAATATATACATAACAAAAGAAACTTCTCTGCTGAGCTATTCAAAATCCTATTAAAAATAGCAGCTGGACCACTCTCAAGCACGTACACCTTGACCAGCCTGTAGAATACTTTAATACTACATTCCTCAATATTCTAAATGACCTAGCCCGTCTTAGAAAATGCTGCACCAAATCCAAACATATACTATGGCTAACCACAGATACAAAACAGCTCCTAAAACTTAGGGATAAAACCTGGTTCCAATATCTAGATACCAAAAGAGAAACAACCCTCCTCAGGTACAGAGAACTGTCAACCTAGCCAAAAAATAATTTAAACAAGATAAGAAAACATACTGCACAACTATACAAAATAAGCTCCAAAATCATCCCCCAAAGTTGTGGCTATCTTTCAACAACCTGCTAAAACCAGGAAGGAACTCTACTCCTGAGCCTACTACCTCCAACCACTATGATAGTCTAGCCTCCCAATTTAACTCTTACTTCATTAACTCCATCCTGTCCCTGGTACATAACAACAGCAATAACACCCTAGCCTTACCCACAAACACCATAGACAATTTTAATTCCTTCTCATTTAACCTGTTCAAACTAGCACCATCAGGAAGCTACTGTCCTATACCTAAACCTTCCACACCAGCTGCAGACCAACTTCAGATGAATTCCTCAAAATAGCATCAGATGTCATCTCTTTTCTTTTATTCATTCTTATCAATCAGTCCGTCAATGAACAATACACCCCTAACCTATGGAAAATCTCACACATCATCCCCCTACATAAAGGTGAAACATCAACAGAACTCAGTAACTATAGACCAATTGCTGTTCTCTTCCCCTGTACCAAAATTGTGGAAAAATGCACACAATCACAACTACTCCATTATCTGCTAAACAATAACCTTCTGTCATGATCACAGCATGGATTTAGACCAAAGCACAGCACCACCACTGCTCTTGGCAGTTTTACTAATTCTATCCACCAGCTTAGAAATACTGGCCTCCACGTATCCTCTATCATCTTGGACATGTTGAAAGCTTTTGACACAGTCTCCGACCAAAAACCTCTGAATGAACTATCATCCCTAAACCTATCCCATTCTTCACTCTCTTGGTTGATAAATTATTTATCAGACCATCAACAGGCTGTAAAATGGCATAATCAACTGTCTTTTCAGTTACCTGTCTGTTTAGGTGTACCCTAATTATCCATACTTGGTTCGCTGCTCTTCTACATATTCACAAATAAACTATTCACTGCTAACCAACATGCTTCCATCATACAATATGCTGAAAACTCCACCCTTATCTACTCAACTCCCTCCTTACCAGCTCTTCAACAAACAACCCAGCTTGCCCTCACTGACATTAAAAACTACCTTTCAGACACTCAGCCTGTTTTTAACAAGAACAAGACCAAGCTCATGCTCTTTACCAGTAACAAACTACTTGATCACCCTCCTCCTTTCACCATCTCTTCCTTCAATAACACTATAATAGAACCAATGGCACAGACAAAACTTCTAGGTGTCACCATAGATAATAACCTTAGATTTGACAAGCACTTGGCGATCACTATCAAAATGGTGTACATCAAGCTAGGCTCCCTCTACCGCATTAAACCCTACCTAACTGACTCCACTAGAAAAGCCAAATCCAGAACTCACCTGCTTTCCACCTTACTATATGCATCCCCAGTTTTCATCAATCTTAGAAAAAGTGATTTACATAAATTCGAATCCTGTTATAATAAAATAGTAAGACTGGACTTTAACCTCCCATACAAATCACACCATTGCTCTGCCTTGCACCACCTACAATGGCTTGAACTTCCAAATCTTCTCACCTTTAACCAACTAACTTTCACTCATACCATCCTCCACCACCCAAACAACTGCCCTTCTCTGAAATACCTAGTTCAATCCTATTCCTGCCCTCAATCCTTAAGATCTTCCAGCAAAAACCTGCTAAAAATAATCAAATCCAGTAACAGCCATGGAGATTCCCTTTATTCAAACATAGTTTCCACATTATGGAACTCCTTACCACTAACAATACTCAACACTCCCAACACCTCAAGCTTCAAACATCTACTAAGAGAACACCTCAGCAACAACTGGCGTTGCTCTTGTACAACACCAGACTGACGATGTCCTTGCAAACTCTCACCTCCTTCTAAAACTTACTACCTAATACTACTCAGTCTGTTTCTAAAACTGACTACCTAAGACTACTCAGTGTCACTCTTAAACACTTATCACTAAGTAACTTTTATCTACCTCCTATTACCATTAACTTATATATGATTACCCTCTGTCTCTACTACTATATCTCATGCAACTACTTTCCTCTCAACCACTATTTTCATCATATACCTGACTTCCTTCCTCTCAAACACTAGTATGTTCTTTTTATACCTGACTGTATATCATGCTCACATGATCTTATATTCCAACAGTTTTTCCTATTTTCACATATGTGTCTGTTAAAATGTTTGCAATTTTCATTTATTGTTAAATATGATTCTTTTTTTCAAGCCTTGTGTAACTTTAGGTATCTGTAACTATTGTCAAATTTGTTAACTTTAGTTATTTTTATTATTATTTGGAGCTTTTCTCCCTGGGCCACCACTGAAAATGAGCTCTGGCCCAACCGGGCATTGTTTATACATTATATTGTATTTCTATGTCCAAATAAGTAGAATTACATGTAAAATATTGTTTTTTGTATTTTGAACCCAGTCTAGACAGTCTTGTACCTTCTTTCACAGTTGTGGCTGGATTGTGATTTCATGCTAGATTCGAACCTCATTTAGTCATTTATTACAGTGTAACTGGTAAATTTCTACATGGTTTGTTACCTTAGTCTGTGGTAGGATTGCACTTTTCTGAATTCAGCTCCAGGGTTTGTGCTTCGGTACTTTTTATAGCTATATATAACTGCTTAAAGTTGTATTCCAAAAATCTGATGCCTTAATCTGGGGTGAGATTGCAGTTGTTGCATCATTGTGAATTCTGCTCCAGGATTTGTGCTTCAGTACTTTTTATAACTGTATATACCTGCTTAAAGTTGTATTACAGGACTTTTCTGTTTACTTTGCTACTGTTTGCTCCCCTGTTCTTTGAATCTGCCCCACCCCTCCCACTGAGGCATTAACTAAAAGTGTCCAAAATTCTAACCACAGGATTTGAGCTCCAGTTTGAATTGTTCCCCAACCCTCTCACCCCTTTCTTGTTGTGGTTTTAAAATGCTGTGCCTCTAGCTTCTGTCCCTTATTGTATTCTAACTTCCAAAGTCCCCCCTTCCACATTTCATTGCAATTGTCTGTTCTGTAACCTGTTTAAGTATTTCCCCACCCATTGTTTTCCATATATCCCTAATACTAAGTGCCAATCCAGCAAACCAGTTTTACACTTGAGTAAACATTCCTTACTCCAAATTGTCTCCTGCATTAAAAAGCAATCTTTCCAAACTTCAAAGACCTCCTAAGCCTGTAAATGGCAGCACCTATCCTCATAATCTCTGAAGCACTCGCCAAAAGCCACGCATACACCCTGTGCAGTCCCAAGAGCAAAGCCCATAAGGCAAGCCAACACATTGCCTAGTACTGTTATCATAGGGGACTTCATTGTTTGACACACAGATGCCCCACCCACCAGACTGAACAAGGAGAAGATAGCAGTTAATTGCTTATTTGGAGCCAGGATCCACCAAGTTACACATGCACTCAAGTCACTACACCACAGGTGCCAGAAGGATTTTATCACAGCCCGAGTGGGGATTGTTAAGGAAATTTAAAAATTAATTAAATAAATAAACAGTCTTGATAGAGTTTCAACATTTATTAGAAATCACACGTGTGGGAGACAGAACCAGAGTTACTAATGTCTCCTCGAACAAACATATCCAGGTATTTTTATAATAAAATACAAGTGAAAATAACAATTGGTATCTGTCAGACCACTGCCGTATCCAATAAAAAGTTGTTTACTACCTAGATCTGAAAATGTAGTTATTCATTAGAACAGTACTAAAAATCTAAAATGAAATATGACAGTGTCCCAAAAATGGGTTAGATAAAACATCCTTTTCCCAACTCAGCATTAGTAATGCTACAACACAATGAAATGTTCTAATGACAAGCTTCAGGAATGCAGTCTTAAACAGACTAGCTGATACATTTTTATCCGTTCACATGTTCCTGCTGTCTAGCAGTTTCAGCAAAATACGTAAACATGTGCAGACCATAATCAGGAGCGGCTTTAGGTCAACTGGTGCCCTAGACAAAAGGACTCCATGGCACCCCCCACACACCACCCGGTGCCCCCATCCTGGTCTACCTACACAAAATAAATGCTGGAAAAATGCCCCTGCCAGAGCGGTACCCTAGGTGTCTGCCTGGTTGGCCTTTGCCTAAGGCTGGATATGACCATAATATGCATTGTTTACTGCTTAAAAGAGTCTGCTGACATGGTTAAAAGTTACTGACCATATACTCTTTCTTCTGACATGCTTGGTTCATTCTACACTAAGTGTTTAACTTTCTTATTATTTATTTATTTTTACTTGCTTATTCCTTCACAGACTTAACCTGAGACGTGCGTCCGTGGATTTATACAAAGAGAGAAATTGCTAATCTCTCTGAATATGTGTCTCAGGCAGGTATGTGCCTTGCATTTAGCAGCATTCTCCATTCACCAAGGATGATGCCACAGTATGAACAAAAGATGATTAACTTCAATAATTGGCTTATTTTCTGGTGTCTTTCCAGGATGATTCAATATTTTTCAGCATAGGAGGATATGGTTAACAAACCACATTGTGTTGCAAAGGATGGTCTGCACCTGTCTTCCCTAGGCTTCTGAATATTGGATAAAACCTTATCCACCCCCCTCAGAGCCTTTTTTAGGCAATGCCAAATTAACAAACCTACCACCATAGCAAATACAATCCAAAGAAACCTAAAGGTAATACTGCTCAATACTAGCAGCCTAAACAAGAAACTGCTCACAATACAAGCTGTCCTCACTATGGAGAATATAGACATCTGTGCTGTTACCAAAACACAATTTAAATCAACAGAAACTATTCCAGCAGTACCAGGCTTCAGTGCCTTCTACACATTTAGACCATTAGCTGCACAGACAAGGACAAAAGGTGGAGGAGTCTCAATCTAAATTAGCAACAAGCATAACTCTACATTGTTTAAACAGGATGATGCCCTGGAATCTATGCACATGCAAATCACCACAGACAAAAAGTCCCATACCTTTTCCTAGCAAGCTATAAGTCACCTTCTGTGTCCCTATAATCCCATAGCTCATATCTATACCTACTGGAAACACTCACCATTGACCAAATACCCTATTCGTGGGAGACTTTAACTTCTCCTCTATAGACCAGGAATTATATACTGCCTCATACTTGGCAGGCACAATGATTCCTGCACTTTATTAACACAAATACCCTTGACAAGATAGTGTGCACACCCACAAGGGGTTCACACATATTGGACCTGGTACTCACCAATATGGGAAAGTGCTGCAACCCTTCCCTGCCAAGTGTCACATCCTCACTGGTGAGCTTGGACCATAAAGCTGTCTCCTTCAAAATAAAAATCAACTTGGTAACCCCAGCAAATCCTGTAACAGTTAGGAACTATTCCAAAGCAAACTACACCATGTTAAGTGATAGTTAATCAAAATTCAGTGCCCTTCCCAGCCCCAAGTTCACAACAACCAATGTGGAATTCTTCACAGAGACCCTGTACAACCATATAAATTGCTGTATAGAGGCTGTTGTACCTACTAGAAGTAAGACCAAAAGAAACTCTAAAAATAAACCCGGTGGAATCATAATCTTAATAAGGTGTGTAACAAAAGGAAAAACGTCAGGGCTAAAATCAGGAATAGCAACTTCCATAATGATAGGAGCTTTCTAATTAAATTAAACAGGAAACTAATAGGACTCATTAAGTCCAACAAGGCCAATTACAAGATCAAGATAGCCTCACAGGCTAAAGACAACCACAAGGCTGTTTACAGCTATGTCTGAAACCTCAAAGGCAGTACACATCAGTGTTCCAAAATGGTGGTCATTGATGCCATCTTCACTGAGCAGAGTAACATCGTGAATTTTCTGGTTGACAAATTCAGCTCAGACATCATCCCCCACTCCCTCTTGCCTTCTTCCTTGAAATACCTACTAGCATAATCACTCCAATTATTAACAGAGAGCAGGTTCTAACAGTGCTTCTTAAGGCCAAAAACACAGCCTGATTGGTTCTCAACAATATCTGATGCCTCCTAAATATCTAGAAACATGCCCTATTAGGATCACTTGAGTCACTTTTCAGCTATAGCCTCAAAACAGGTTTTGTACCACAAGAATGAGGGACTGCAACTGTTATCCTACTTCTCAAGGGCAGACCACCAACCAACCACAGCAACTGCAGACCTATTAGTCTGACTAGTCTAATGTGCAAAGCCGTGGAACAAATTGTCACAGAAATGATCAACAAAGACATAATCAACCTTCAGACTCTGGACCCAACCCAGTTTGGCTTTGTCAAGGGAAGAGCATGCCTACTAAATCTGGTGGACTTCTTTGAGAAGGTCACCAAGGCAATAGATGAGGGGAAAACAGTGCATAGTGCCGACCTGGACCTGGCTAAGGCATTCAATACAATATCCCACTCAAGTATAGTTGGCAAACTCACCAAATGGGGCATAAACCCCTACATAACTCACTAGATTGCCAACTGGCTCATAGACAGGACCCAGGAAGTCAGGACTGCTTATACCACCTCCACTAAGAGACTGGTCACCAGTAGGGTACCTCAGGGCACCATGCTGGGACTGCTCCTATATGACATCTACTTCTCACAAGTAAAGGCTAATGTAAAGGGCCTTTGGATGACCATGTTTGCAGATGACTGCAAATTGGGAGGTATTACAGATTCCTCCCATGGCACAAACATCTCATAAGAGGGTTTAACACAGATAAATGACTAGTACCAAAATCACAGACTGAAACTCAATGCCAAGAAATGCATTATAGTGCCTTTTGGGAAAACTGCCACCCAGGCTAATTACTACATCAATAAGACACACATAGGAATTGTCCCAGTAACTCTGGATCCAGGAACATATGTAGACAGTAATCTTGCCATTGACCAACACGTGGCCAAGATAGTAAGAAAATTATTCTATCTTCCCAGTTTATAAGTAAGGGCATGGCATCCAGCTCCAAGGAAGTCATCATGCCACTTTATTTGGACCTCATCATACCCATAAATGAGTATAATGCCTCCTTCGGCATGTACCTGACCAGACACATGCAACAGTTGGAATGCTCACAAAGATTCCTTACCAGGAGAATCCAGTGTATTAACACATTGTCTTATACAGATTGCTTTAAAGCCATTTCTCTATACTCTGTCTCCTAAAGGTTACTGAGAGGTGATTAATGCCTGATATACAAGGCAACCTCGGATCCAGCTGTGATGGACCTTCTGCACATCTGCAAAATGAACAGCTTCAAAACCATTAGATCCAAGGATTTCAGTTTTGCCGCTGACATAAATAAGACTTGCTGGCAAGACAGATATGTTTCTCAGAGGATCCCCATGCTATGAAACAGGTGCCCCATCCATGTGAAGCAGCGTCCATCCCTAATCCTATTTAACTGCAACTATGACCAATAGATAAGAAATCGGAAGTTCATCCTGGGTTTGCCCCTAATGTCTCTGATCGACAGAGGCAGACAGTAATGCCCAAACTAACAAATACACACACACACACACACACACACACACACACACACACACACACACACACACACACACACACACATAATCGCTAGAAACTTCATAACCAACAGACCCCTGCCTAATAAATGCCCATGATACATAGGGTCACAATTGGGCTGGTTTGCATGTCTAGTCTTATAAACGCCCTGGTGATCATTAGCCTAGTATATAACTATGAATCTGTTGTTTCCTAGCTAAATTTAACTATTACAGTCAAGCAGTGGGTTCTTATGTCTGGGTATAACCCGTTTACAGCAAAGACCCAAGCTATATTGCATCAGCTCACACAGAGATACGTACCAATTATTAGCTTACAAATAATATGCCGTTATAGTTTTATACCTTTCATACTCAACCTCTTCACGTGAATGTCTTCATTCGAAGACTTACTGTACCAAATACAGCTTTTTACCTTAAAGCATTTCCTGTTCTCAGATGTGTCTTTTTAATGAGTAATTTTTTTGCAGGAATATCCTTCTAAGAAAATTGAATGCTGTTATCAAATTCTGAATTAAGTTGTAGGTTGGGATAAAAAATGCCATATCATTAACCAGGATTGTGGCCTTAAGCCTACACAATACAAAAAGAGTTAAGAGTACAAAGTGAAGAAATAAGTTTATTATTCAGCTTTTCATTCAGAAAACAAACAATATACTACACAGCAAATATGTGCATGTGTACAAGGACTGAAGGCCAGAAATGGCTCATTGGATCAGTTTGCATTATTGCTATAAACTTACAATTTATTGTATTTGTCTCTGTTATCATTTTCTAACTTCCATTGTGACAGTGCTTAATGTATAAACACTTGATAAAGCTACATTTTAAGCAGGCACTTAAAAGTACCAATCCTATGTACTGTTTCTGTAACCAACTGTGATATTTTGCAGATAGAATAGACTTGCTAACTGTAATACAGATTCTTAACTCATTTAGGATCATAGGAAGTCACTAGACTAATGGCCCAAGTGTCCTTACAAGCCTAGCCAATTTCAACCAATGTTTCCAAGGTTGTCTGGTTCAAGCAGACACAAAAATCAGCACCTATTGCACCTGTCCAAGAGGGACACAGGTGGAAACCCCAAGTAGAATTTCTGGTTACCCGTCTAATCTTCCAAATTATGCTTAAATAGGGCCAATGAGGAGCTTTGTTTAACATGAATAAGAAGCTTGTTCCAAAGGTGGGGCAACCTCTGTGAGACAAATCTGTCTCTCCAGCAAGTTCTATTGATGTCACATACCAGGTTAAGGTCCTTTGAGTAAGTGACTTGTGTGCTATTTGACTTGTGATTGTGCAGCATTTCCATTAAAGCTGAGTAAGAGATTGCTCTATATGCAAGGCACAGGTCACCTCTGAGCAGTCTCTGCAACATAGAGTAAACTGACAATGATTTCAGTTTGTCTGCATAAGACAGATCTTGAAGACTCTGAATGTTCTTTGTAAGGAACATTTGTGGTCTCTCCAATTCCTGCAGGTGTTTGGAAAGGAACATACCAAAGGGAGCATTGCAATCTATTATAAGCCTGAAGAGGGAAGAGTACAGGGGGGTATAACCTCTTTTTTTTCTGGAGGCAATGCCCTTACTTATGAGATGAGCAATATAAAATACCTTTCTTACCACTGTGGAGACATGGTGATCGAAGTTAAGGTTGCTGTCAACCTGTGTGACCAGCTGTCTCACTACTGACTGTGTGCTTAGGGTATTGCTATTGATGTGGTAGTTTGCAGGAACATCACCCCTGCCAAAGGAGATGATAATCCATTTTTTGCATTAAGTTTAAGACTGTGACTTTGGCACCAGTCATTAGTCTGTGTAAGACCTTCTTGCAGGATGTTGACATTGCTAGGGGTTTCAGTGATCACTCCCAGTTTGCAGTCATCAGCAAACTTTGTTAGCCACAGTCCATTAGTTTTAGCCTGTACTTTGGAGAAGTAGATTCCTAATAGTAGGGGTCTCAGAACCGATTCCTGTGGAACACCACTGGTTACAGGTCTGCTGGAGTAGGTGGAGTCCCTTATTTTGACTGTATGAGTTCTATCAGTGACAGTTTGCAACCCACCTGATGATATATGAGTTAATGCCCAGCTGGGTGAGTTTATCAATGATGCCTGAATGGGGGATTGTGTCAAAGGCCTTGGATAAGTCCAGGTAGGCCATATGCACAGATTTGCCCTCGTCTAGGGCTTTGGTGACTGCCTCAAAGAAGTCCACCAAGTTTAACAGGCATGATCTCCCCTTGTCAAAGCCAAACTGGGTGGGGTCGAGCATTTGGAGATTTCCTATATCTTTGTTGATAAGGTCCATGATGATTTGTTCCATGGTCTTGCAGATAAGGCTAGTCAGACTAATAGTTCTATAGTTCCCGGGGTCCATGGATGCACTCCCTTTGTGCAAAGGGATGACGGTAGCTGTTTTCCATTCCACTGGGATGAAGCCAGTGCTTATACTGTGATTGAAAATGATGTGCAGTGGTGATGCTAATTCCTGTTTAAACCATGTAGAATACAGCCCGGCTGTATATTTGGCCTTGGAGAGGGAATTTAAGGCCTACTCTTCAGAGATACTAGGTGGGGGACAGGTGTTAGGGATGCTTTGGGGTATATGTGGCGGGGACAGGGGAGTGAAGTTTTCACTGAATGGGTCAGACAGCGTGCCTTATATATCCACAGGTTCTGTATATATAGTACCATTAACTACAAGTTCAGCACAAATCTGGGCCTTACCTTTGAGGTTACACATGTAACTGAAGAACAACTTGTGGTTATCCTTAGTTAGGGAAGCTAATTTGGATTTGTAGTTTTCTTTGGAGAACTTTACTAGGAGTCTTATTTGCCTGTTTAAGTTGACGAGGGAGTTTTTCCAGTTTTTAGACCATTCCTTCCTACTGTTAGCAATTTCTTTCTCCTATTGTATAGTCTATTAATGACAGTTGTCCACAAGGCAGGTTTGTTTTTCCTTGAAGATCTTGCTTTGGTTGTATCAGGTCAATACAATTGTACAGGTTCTCTTATAAAACACTGGTGTATAACTCAGCATAGGTGTCTGTTCCATCAGTGGGGGAGGGGCTATGAAGCTATTTATGCTGTCATGTAAGAGGTTGTAATTGGCCTTTGAGAAATTTAGTCTAGTTGTTGTTAAGGGGGGTCTTGTGTTATAGTTACTTCTAGTGAGACTGGTTTGTGGTCAGTTCTCACCAGGGATGGTCACACACTGGGGGTCGTGCAGCACCCCCCCCCCATGTTGGTGAGCACCAGATTCAGGATGTTTGAACCCCTTGTGGGTGTGTCAACCAGCTGATCCAGGGCATTAGAGTTAATGAAGTCCAGGAACCTTTGGTCAAATGAGTTAGAACACATATAATTTGCCTAATCAATGGATGGGTAATTAAAGTTACCTAAAACAAGGGTGTTTGGTTGTATCTTGATTGACTCAACTAGATCCAAGTAGGCTGAGTGGATGTCCTGTTTTATGGAGGGGCCCCATAGCTGGAAATGTCCTGAAGTGGGGGTCTTACTTACAGTCAATTGTACCCGAAGTAATTCAAGGGAATTGTGCTGTTTAACCAATCTAGATGTGTATTTTATTGGCATTTGTTTACTGGGATAGTCCACTGGGCTATCAAAAGCCTGTTTTCAGTGGAGGTCCATTGAGAAAAGCTCCAAAAATACAAGTACATATAACAACCAAAGAAAATGGACAACAAGAAGCAGCACTGCACCACTTGTGGCTAAAATACACAGACTCCTTGACTTTATTATTGCAAATAAATGAGAAAAGATAGTGTTTTCGTCCAAGTACCCCTCAGACTTCATCAGATAATAAACATAATCATCAACTGAGGCTTATATATATATATATATATATATACATATATATATATATATATATACATATATACATACATACACACACACACACACACACACACACACACACACACACACACACACACACACACACACGCATACACACACAATTGGTAAAATATTACATCATTAAGAATAGTGTTTCTTAAAAGGGAAATACTAATGCATGCACGGTAGACCCATTGTGTTGAAACATGACCCGATGAAACACAACTCTACTACTAATCTAAACAAACTAGTCTGTATTACTGTAATTATGACTCTTGTTAAAATTATTGTTAATTATAATATAACAATGTCTAATAAATACACATTATTCAGCCCATATAAAATTGCGTGTAGTAAAAACACTGAATATAATTTCAAAGAATGTTTTAACATGACAATTCACAGTTTGGCTAATCTTAACTTTAAGAGAGGTGTCAAAGAGATATTATCATTCAGGCCTGGGGGGTTGTTGGCCTGAAGAATGATTTGCCAGAATGTTTCCCTGTAAGCCAGTTGGGATTCCCAACGTCCCCCCCTCAGATCCTTAGACACCATTTCAATCATAAAAAAGCCAAGTTTAGCATTGGGACATGCCATAAGATGTCTAAATAAGGCATTGTGATTTTCTTTGTTGCTGATACTATTCATATGCTCGTAAATCCTAAGTTTGAGTTGCCTCTCAGTTTTTCCCATGTAGAAACTTTGACATACACTACAAATAACTAGGTAAATAACCCCAGAACTATTGTAGTTAGTATAACATGGGGAAAACAAAACTTTATTTCTAGAGGCAACCAGAACTTCCCCCTGTATAATGTAAGCCCACTGCTTGCAGGCCCCACATTTGTATGTCCCCTTTCTTTTATGAGAAAGGACAGGGTCATAATTGGCATTCTGCAGCAAATTTTTAATGTTCTGTCCTCTTCTAAACACCACCTTAATATGTTTGTTTTTAAGGTTAGGTAAATTGGTGAGTTCAAAAAATTTTTAAACTCATTCTCAACAATATTTTTAATGTAATATGCATTACCCTAAAATTAGTAATAAAAGCTCTATTGTACCTCTCATTGGTATTATTAAGTGCTCCATGTGAATTAGAAAACCCTGTGCTCCTCCCCAAAATAGGGCTAAATTTATCTTTCCTACCCTGTGTTACTTCAAGTTCAATTTTGGAAATTATATCTTCAGGGTAACCTCGTTCTAAAAACATACCTTTCAGTAAGGGACATTCAAGGTTGAAATCAATTTCAGTTGACGTCATACGACTTGCACAAACATACTGACCTTTAACAATCCCCTTCTTCTGAAAGAAGGGGTGTGCACTGGTAAAACTGATGTATGTGTTGGAAAAGGTGGATTTTCTGTAAATGGAGGACTTGAAACCTTGTTCATGCTTGCTAATATTGACATCTAAATAGTTCACACTGTCAGGACTAACCTGATAGGTGAATTTAAAGAACATTGTAGTTTGGTTGATATAGTGAATAAATTCATCTATTGTCTCCAGACTACCTGTCAAAAAAATACAGATGTCATCCAAAAACCTAGTATATAAAGTCCAGTGTTGTACGTATTGACTATTATATACAAATTTCTTCTCCCATGTGGATAGCACCAAGTCGGCAAAAATGGGGGCACAACTGGCCCCCATTGCCACTCTGGTTTCCTGCTTGAAAAAGTCCCCCTCAAAAAACAAGAAATTGTTTTTCAAAACCAGTTCTGCTATTTCCAAACACATATATATTACATTTTCCATTATTCCAGGACTAATTCTAAGGGTCTCCTCCATCCAAGCTAATCCAGTCTCATGTGGAATTACCAAAAAAAAGGTCAACAACATCAACTGTGACAAATTTCAATCCTGGTGCATTTAATTAATGTTTAATTTTGCTCAAGCATGTAAACTTCTCTACCCCATAGCAACTTCATTTCCCAATCAAGAAATTTAGCTAAAGGTGAGATTTTAGCACCTTCCGAGGCCACAATGGGTCGAAGTGGGGGATCTTGAATGCACTTGTGAATCTTGGGTATCCCAAAAATCGATGGTAATCTTGGGGTATTGTTCTCTAAATATTGTTGTGTTTTGAAATCTATAACACTTTGATCAAAAAGATCCTTAAGTGCCAAATCAAATTTTTTGTAAGATATATTAACTTCATTGATTTAAACCTTACTGTATCTACCATTATCATTAAGGATAGAAAACATTTCTCCTTCATAGACAATCTTGTCCATAAGGACAACTCCCCCACCCTTGTCAGGTTCCATAACATGAATTGAAGAATTGGAACATAACTGACTCAAAACCTGTCTCTGTTTAGTGTCCAAGTTAGAATGAACCCTATTACTTTCAAACATTTTCCCAATTTCATTTTCCATAACTACTTCTAAATTTTTGAGAGTTCAGAAGTTCTGAAGATAAGCTTGGCTAGAAAATGTAAACACTCCAAAAAGTTTAAAAAGGATTGCATTGCACTCCCTTTCTACTGTGACTGAGTTCTCAACTGAGATGAAGTCTATAAAAGTCCCATAATACCAGAACTGGATGGAGAAAATTACCCGATTTCTTACAAAAGAATACACTCAACCAGTATTTGCTGAAGCAGTATCCCAGTGGCTGAATAAATGTTATACAGCCTTACAAGCCCTAGCTGCGGAAAATGTAGAGTTCAAAGCTAGATTGGAAGTAATGGCGGCCAGGCTTGATTGCACAGAGATGAAAATAATTGATCTAGAAGACAGAGCTTGGTGGAAAACATGAAGCTAAAGGGACTGCCTGAAAAGTTTGAGGGAAGTGTTAAAGAGGGTAAACAGCTCTTTCACACTTGGACTGAAAGTCAGACGGAGGAGTTTAAAACTGAAAGAGCAAACAGAACAGTGTGGCACTCTGACACTAACACCATTAGGAATACCATACCAGTTATTACTAGACTGCAGTCCTATGGATTTAGAGAGAGGATCCTGCAGGCAGCGTAAAAACCTGGATGAAGTTAATGGAGATAGACTTCTCATATGAAACTAGGAAGAGGTGAGGGGTATTTACCTCCAGTGGAGATTACTGTACCCGATCATATTTATTTCAAAAATATTGACATCATTTTAGTTGAAAACATTATACATCACTTATAATCTATCCAGTCGCTGTCAGTCAAACATTACCTAGTGCATTCAAATCATGCCTTCTTCTAAACCTCATTCCTCATCTGCAAGTATTATTCCCACGGTTTCCCTTTTTTCCTTTGTTACCTGCTCCTGCTCTTTTCTAAAGATCCCAGTTCCATTTTTTTATCTCTGTTACCATATTCACTATTTGTAGTACAGTTGGTTTAGACTTTGATTCCAATTTCCTAGTAACTGCTTTTTTTGGTAGGCACCATAACTCAGCAAAGCCTTACTATGTCTAGGCAATTCCAATATTCCGATTCTGTATCACAGCTCAAAAAAAAAATTTCCTTAGTCATAATTATTTGTTCTCCTAGTATTTCTCATTCACTAGTCTGCAGGGAATTTTTAAAGTCTGCCAACTAATTACACCCAGAAAATATGTTCCCAATTACCTCTTTCTTCTTCTTCACACCTGCAACATTTGTTATTTACCTGAGAAAAAAAATGTTGGAGTCTACTTAGGGGTATATAAATACCTATGTAAACACTTCCAAAGATCCTAAATCTTCTAAACTTTGTTGCATATTTGGGAGATATACATATATCCCCCATTGTTTCTTTGTGAATTACTTATCTAATCTCTCTTCCCAATCCTTTCTAACCTCCTCTGATTGATTCTTATAGTCATTGTGCAAAATTTTATATGCTCTACTAATTACTGTACCAAGCCATCTTGAGGATTTCCTTGCAGGCAGCCACAAAATCGTTCATAGATCCAGGAGACGCACTTGCAATGTTACAGAAGCCAGTCAACCAAATCATCGTAGCCATTGATAGTGGTGGACAGAGGAGGCCTGAGAAAGAAAGAAGGAAGAATGGCCATAGCAGTAAAGGAAGAATTGGACAGAAGCTATTTCCTTTTTTTTTTTTTTGCAGACAACAAGTAATGAGGGGAAAACTGAGCTGATTAAGGCCAGCAGACACAGAGCAGAAGAGGGTATGTGACTGAAACTTGGCAGAATATACAAGGTTAACAGGGGCACTGAGAGACATTGAATGTTGGTTTATAATCGGCACAATAATGTCATTAAGACATTAAAGTGATTTTGTTCTAGATTTAAATGTGTGAAGCTGTGTCTGATACATTTTTCCTCATTTCAAAATAACATTCTTGACCACCTGTTTATTTTTTCATTATATCTGCACACATCAATGGAGCTGACAAAGGTTGAAAAATATGGCAGATGAATTTGAAACTAAAAAGAAGGCATATCATCCAAAAGGGCACACAACAATTATTTGTGTGCACTTCAAGTGTTGAAAATGACAGTGCATAGTTTCTCTAAAGGAAGAATGTCAGAAAATCTGAATCAAGATGATTAGTCAAAAATTTGGGGAGAGAATTTCAAAATTAATAATTCAAAGTTTGCTGTTTAAATGAAATGCAAAATGCAGTTAGCAATGTAATATTTATGTAAACATCTGTAGGCAAATTACTTACTTATTTGGTTGGTAATGTAACCCAGTTGGGTTACAAATTGCTTACTTATTAATATAAGAATAAAAAAGCAAACATCAGTTTCATGTAGTTGGAATTGAAGCACCAGCTTTACTTGGCCATTTGATGTTCAGAAGTTTGGTGTAAGTGAAAAGAATGTGTAATGTGCATATAAAGAGTGGCTGATATGCTTGGTGAGTATGGAGAGTCATTTACTGGTTTGGGCTGCTTGCTAGACTTCACAATATTCACATAGATCCTGTAGTTCTATAAAAGGTGCATTCCCAAGAAAGGTTCCAGTAGCCCTGATGTACAGAAATGGAAAGAGTTGGGCAGAATGGAAATCATACATCTGATTAGAAAACACATTAAGCCTAATGACTAGGTAAATAGTATAATTACTGCTGTGAAGCCTGAAAAAAATCATAATTGTGCAGACACACAGGACCTTAACAGGGCTATAAATAGAGAACAATATCAATTTCATAAGGTAACCATTTAAACTGTGGGAGTACACGAGTGTGTCCCAAAATACATAGACTTAATGGCTGAAAAACAGACTTGTATATACCAAGTCTGAAATGGCCATTTCTAGCACTATTTCCTTTTCTCTGAGGCATGAAGATCTCAGAATTGTTATATATAAGTTCAGAGGGTGTAGGGGACTTGCCCCCACATTGGGGGTGCAGGCAAAAAATAACGTTAAAGGAGAAGAGCGATGTTTGAGATTTACTCTTCTCTTGCATTTTTGGGCTGATTTTTTGGTCTGCCAGCATTACAATCACATATATTTCAAAAGGGACCCTTCATAGAGTTGATGAAGTTATTTTTGATATGCCAAGCAAAGTATTTTTCTATCCTTGACACTAATCAGATATTTTGGCAAATTAAACTTGATGAAGTGAGTTCCAAAGTATCTGGGTACACAGTTAATTTATCTATTGACAGCTAAGATTCCTCAAGCTTCCATTTGGTATTTCAACAGTTCCTGAATTGTTTGACCATGTTTTTGCACAAATGATTAATGGGCTTGAAGGCATTGTTAATATGATTAGGGATATGCTGGCATGAGGTGACCAGAGAAGAGGTCAGCAAAAGACTGATTCAGCTAATATACAGGTTGAAACAGTGCAGCTTCAAGCTGAAAAGGAGTAAGTGTGAAACCAGTTACAGAACTGAGATAATGGATCAATGTTTGACTTCAGAGAGTTTGAAACCAGATGATGAGAAAGTCAGAGTTGAGGTTCAGGGGATAAATTAGCCTGTTTGACATTTCTAGTATAATATAGTATCTCTTGAAATGTATTTCAGGTATGTCATAAATAAGTACATCTTTAAGGAAATCACTGAAACAGTGCATGGTACTAGACTGAGTAACAAAAAAATGTGTTTTGAATAGCTCAAACAGTTAATGAGGAAAGTACCTGTGTTGAAGTAAGTTTGTAAATACACCAGTTATATTACAAGTAAATGTATAACTGGTGCACAGACATCACCAGAAGATAAACCAAAATCCTTTACTGAAAGTCAGAAAATATATACTCCCATAAAAACAGCTGCTAACCATTTTATATAGCAGGGTTGGCCTTGGCAATTGTTGGGCTCAATTTGGACTATTTTGGTGGGATTCCTGAAGCTAACCTAACAGCTACCACCCCACCACACCTACAACCTCCATTCCACCTACTAGCATCCTGGACTTAAGGTTATTTTACATCAGGTATCTGACATAGATACTGTATGATATTACTGTATAGTAAAAGCAAAATAATATTTTCATTTACAGTTATTACTATTTATTAGCTTGTATCCTGTCAAAACTATGTTAAATAGATGTTGATTGGTAACGTGTCTTGGTAAGTTAAGTACACCACCTTCACTACCATATTTTGGTGGTGCTGCAGGCAACACTAAGCAGACCATAATCTGAAGAGGGTTTATTTAAACATGCAACCTAGTAAAATCTTCTGACCTATCATGGTCTCATACCCAATGTTCTCGAATGCCAGGAAGTGCAGGCTAAATGAGATAGTGGGGATGGGCTTGTTAGTTATAGGGAGACCAGGGCAGGAAGTGCAGGCCAAATGAGATAGTGGGGATGGACTTGATAGTTATAGGGAGACCAGGGCCAAAAAGAATGTGAATGTTTTCCAAATTCCTTTATACACTGTCGTGTCATATCATCCCTGTCTTTCTTAATGACCTTTCAGTCACCTTCTGTACCTGCACTGAGTTATAGGAGTCCCTTGTAAAGTTAATTATCACACCTTATTGCAGTCAGCTTCTTTACATAAAACTATTGAACTCGCTTAGAATAATCAACAACAATAACAACAATAATAATAATCTCAGGTCTCTTCTTAGAAACAAAATTGCTCACACACCACCCAGTTTACAACAATTTTTGAAAGTTTATTTTTATTTATTTATTTGCTGAGCAGGATAAGTGGATTAATGGCTGCAGATCATTTCCAGCCATACCCAAGCCACAAGGCAATGGTAAAGATTACACATAGGGATAATTTAGAGTAGCCATTAAGCAGCATATTATGGCAGGAGACAAGAGATCAGAATGCCAAAAGGTAACATACATGGATTTAGGGACTGAGGGAGTAGAGATGTGTGGGATGCAAAGTCCACACCCTTTTATTGAACATTCTACAATACCCTTCCATGGAAACTCTTCCCGATTCAGTACAACCATTTTCTATTTTTATTTTTTTCTTAACCCCCCCACATTTTGTATGTGACTCTGAAATTATGGTATTCCTGTAATATCTTTCTAAGTCAAACTGCTTCTGTTAACCAGTTTTCCTTTTTTAGCCAAGTAGAATAATTTTCTGTTCCCTTTGCCTTCCTCCGCTGAATATACACACCCTTCATCTTTCACTTCTATGGGATTATTTTGGTCCTATCTAGAAATGTAGCAAGTGTTTCTCTACAATACAGCTAAACTGGTAACATTCTGTCACAAGTCTTGGTTATCAGAAAGTTACCTCACATCACTCTATCCATTCTTTTTTTTTTTCTGCTTACTAGTATTTGTTTTCAGCCTAGCTGAGGGTGGCTATTCCTTAGTTACTTGTTATAATGACATTAATATTTATTAGTAACTAATCATATATGCCATTTAGAAAAAGAAACAAAAAATAAAAACACAGTGCTATTAATCTTCAAATTAAACTCAGTCTTTTTATCTTTTGTGACAACAATTGAAATTATACACAAAACCAGACAGTTTACCAAATGTCAGTTTGGGCTTGTAAACCTTGTAGAGCATTCAGCAGCAGGAATTGACTACTATGAGAGCATTATCAATTAACACTTTAAAACCACATGACTGGTGTGGTATTGCAGCATTAGTAGTACTAGATTAGCCACTAGTGCAGTGCATGACAGAAAATGTAGTTTCCACTAATGAGACTTGTAGCTGCTGCAGAAGTTAAGATTGCAAGTAGGAAAATGCCTCAAACTTTGCTGTAATGTCTCTCAGGTAATTTCTATTGGTTGTATAAGGCATAATTGCTCTTGTCATAGCTCAGTGCATCCCCCAAGTATAATCAGGGTCCAAATGGCCTAAGGCCAGCCTTGCTATATAGTTATGAAAAGTTTCATTAATAGATTCATGAAAAAGAAGTCCTAATATGGAAAGCATTTTGTAAACTATTCCGGAATATGTTCAAGAAGTCTTTGCGAAAGGACCAGTCTGCTTACAAAAAAATGCTATTGTATTCGACTGCAGACTGAGTTATAAGCCTGCAGTGGAGATGTGTATAGTGGATATTAATTACTGAAACAACAGCAGGAAGACCATGTTTAGGATGATGTGGAACTTAACTGACTTGTTGGCCTCGATTGTTATACTGAACCTCGTTATATTATTGTCCAAAAGGAAATATAGGTCTTATCAGTTGCTTTTGCACCTGGTATCAGCTGCTTTTACACCTTGTACTGTATCTTCACATGTATCAGTTTTATCAATTAGAGACCCAACTGATATATTCCTTTACTGTCAAGTATAACAGTTTTTATTCTCTGATGCCATATATCATTGTATTATGCTTTGTATGGTGTTCAAAATATCCTTAGTAAATCATACTTTAAAATAATGTAATTGTTTTTTCTGATTTCCAGTAAGTTTTCTATTTTCTGTTAATTTATATACTATTCTTATGTAAAAATATGTTTTTATATTTTATACTCTATTCATGTTTCCTGGAGCTTTCTCCCCAGGCCTCCACTGAAAATGGGCTACCTTGGCCCAGTGGACTTTCCCGGTAAACAAATGTCAGTAAATAAATAAATAAATAACTAAATAAATGAATGAATGTACATATTGTTTATAATTGTCTACCAACTACTAAATGAGAACAGAAAATGTGTACTTTGAATACAAATGCTCAAACTGTTATTCTCACCATTTACTTTTAGCTTCAGAAGTGGTACATCTCGTTGGATTAAACACCATCCAGTTGTTTTATTAATACATAATGTAGTATTTCTATGGACCAAACACCATCCCAAATTGTTTGTAAATACTTATAGTACTATTGCATTATGTCTGTTGTCTTCCAATATGATTATAATAAGTACTGTTAGCTGATATAAGCTTCCCTTGACTTGCTTAATATTCAATGTATAAAACCTGTTGTCTTGTTTTGCATGCTCATGTGACTGTAAAAATGTTTTGGTATTGTCTTTGTATTTAACCTTGTACCTGTTGGGACTAGGTTGTGGTTGGAAAGGTTCTGTCAACCAGCACAATTACCCAGCTGTCAAAGTAAGATACATGAATACATAAATAAGCAATACATTCATACATAAATATATAAATAAATAAACAGCACAATTCTTCACGACAGAAAGGAATTTGGAAACATTTTAAAAATGCACTGGGAATTACCTGGGCTGAGCCCGAAGTTGGTCAGTATTGGTCAGTATGCTTTCCCAATAAAAAAAATACAAAGAAAAAAACGAACCAGAAATGCAAACATTTAAAGAACTTGCTATGAGAGGTCAGCCAGAACAGATGGCTGCTGACAGGAAAGACATATAACCTTACTTCTCATTTAAAGATGAGATTACTTGCATGCAGGATTAAGGCTCTGTATTGAAATGTCAGCACTGGAAATTCCAAGTGCTGAAAATCCAAAAAGACCAGAAACGCAGAAGAAGAGAGAGTCTTGAAAATTACTTTTCTCCTTAAAACTTCATTTTGCGGGGGTGGGCAAGCACCCCACACACCTCAGAACTTATATATACAAACTCCTAGATTGCTATACCTTGGAGAAAAGGGAATATTTTGAGAAATGGCATCTTGGACTTACTATCTACAAGTCTGATTTTTCGTTCATTCAGTATTCACTTTTTTGACTCGCTCTAGTGGGTCCCGACATTTCAAATGGTTACCAAAGAATACTGTTCAAAGCATACACATTTATATTGTTAATTCAGTTAAGGAATGAAATATTGGCAAGAATGCAGAAGTCTTACACGTGCATAGTTAAATTTAAAGAAAGACCTTGTGATATGTTGTTTTGGCCGGGAATGACTGTAGGAATTGAGGAAGAACTTCAAAACAGTGTTGGGCATAATGTCTGTCACAATGATAGTCCAAGAAAAGATGTTATTTTATTCACTTCTTGATAGGCTGTAGAGTTAAGACTGGAACAGATTTGTTTCAGTATAAGGAGGAAGAGGTTAAGGTTATACCATATACTCCCTTAAGCCTGTGTCAGTTATGACATGACCTGACAGAAGGGCAGTGCTGTGTAATTCTTTTGCCTGGAGGCAGTTAGGTTCTATGCTGAAACATGAACAACCCCCATATGGATAGGTGAATCTAGACCTTCAGTCTGCTAGGATGAGATCATCACTTCCATGACAGGTGAAATGCAGAATGGATGTGGACTAGGGCAGAAGTGCCTGATGTCTACAGGAATGATGGAGCTTCAGATTGCTCACTCTGGCAAATCAAAAGTTCTACCCACTTCTAGTGTAATGCTAGGCTTGACCTCATTTGGTGGAGGCCTGATTATTGTCATGCAGAGGAGGAAAAGTAGGCAGAAAAAAGCTCATGGCATAATATTGTGGACATGTTTCTGTTACGTAGTTGTCCACAGCATGCTGTCATGGAGTTCAAAAGATTTTCAGAAGAATGTGAACTTCAGCATGCTATGCTTGGTCCCACCTACACACAGTGAAATGGTGAAGTTAAGAGAGAAAATGGAAGAATATTTAATGAACAAGACACAGATCACTGACAGTGAGTGTTATGAAGGCTCACACCTAACATTATTGGACTATAACTCCACTGCAAAGTGTTAGTTTATTACTTGCACAGTTACTTGTGGGTTGTACATGGAAAGGAAGGATTTGTGTATCTGCTTCTTTGTTAATCTTGAGAAGTAAAATCAGGTTTAAAACAGACTAAAATATAATATGTTAAATCAAAGGAAGAGAACATATGACTTGAAGGAAAAAGGTAAGGTGAAAATTCAACTGAGTTCCAGTGTAAAAAAAAAATTACCGGAAGCAGTAGTTTTAAAAACATGAGCAGCCAAGGTTCTTTAATTTTTGTACTGCAGATAGAAAAGTGCTGAAAGGAAACAGAAGCCACATGTTCAAGATGAGTGTATCTCAAAGTGAGTGTTCAGGTAAATAGACTTTATCTAAGATACTTATACAAATGCTGCTGTATCCGCATATATCCCAGGAGAAATATCTACATAGGTGTACCAGTATACATTTTCTGAGGTGACTGTAAGACCATTTTATCAGCCTGCAGTGTCAGAAGGATCTCCTGATGATAGGACCTTGCGTATATTATCATCATCTGCTGAGATTGCACAAGACTTGGGAGATTGTAAAAAGCTAGCTAGATTTACTGACAGTTCAAGAATTGAAATGCAGTGTTGAACTACAGTAATACGCTTTGTTTACTAAGTATTCGGTGACCATGCAAAATAATAAAAATGTAGATAATGCCAATATCTAATGTAGTGCTGCTATGAAAAAAGTAAAGGCATTACATGTGAAATCACACTATAACAATAGTTTGCAAGATAGTGAAATGCTGTACAAATTGTCTACCTGAAAAGTAAGGCAGAAATGTTTGCTTCTAAATAGGGAGGACATAACATATGTGTGTATATCTTTAAGTAGTTGGTAGCTGTAGCCTTACAGTTCATTATTTACATGTGTTATATGGTCTGGGTTCTTACTGTTGTCGCCTCACAGTAAGACGCTGTCCGGTTCAATTCTCAGCTAGAGCGTCTTCTGTGTGGAGACATGCGTGAATGGGCGTGCCTTTGTTGAAGGTTGTGCGGCAGGCCTGGCAAGCCGGTACGTAAAAACAAACTGCCAATCATTAGCGGACCGGAGTTCTGCTGTGGCGACCCCTAACCAGGAAAAGCCGAAAGACACAAACAATATGGTCTGGGTTCTTGCACAGTGTTTTGCACACTGAAAGGTAAACAAATGATGCTGGCAGCACTGCACTTCATGTCTGAACTACCTATTTCTTATTTTGAAAGCTAAATGCTACATTAGCCATACAGCCCCTTTCATTTCTCATTTTCTTCTTCCATTCTGCCATTCCTTCCCTTGGTTCCTGTCTTTCAGGCATTTGACCTCCATTATTCTCCTTTTTTCCCCCCTTTTCTATTTTCGCTATCTAAAAGCTCTGCCAATCTACTTGGTATCATGTGGGCTCCTGGAGATAATTTCTGTTTATCATTCTATGATCTGAATGACCCAACATTCTTTGAACTCCTTCACCAAAGTAGATCCAGTGGTAGAACAAACACTCACTCTAGGGACCTAAACTTCTATATTAACCGTAACAAATGTCACGACAGCTGCCTAAACCAAAGTACTCCCCGTCATTTCCATGGCTGATGTTTGCACAGTTTCATCTATGAAACTGGCTGGCCTGACACATCAAGCAGAGTACTTCCATGGCAATCTTTAAAGCAGTCCAGACGACTAGATGACTGCTTGCAAATTTTCACCTGGGTTATGTTGCAAAAATTTACTTAATGGGAGACATTGTTGCCTTCCATCAGTATTAAGTGACGTACCTGTTAAGCTTTTAGTGCAAGAATTCTGGACAAAGCCAATAATAATGGATTGGACAAAGGCTCAGAATCAGTGACAGATTTTACATTTTGCTTTTATAAACCTGTAAAGTTGTAAATATAACAGACTTTGCATTAGCATGCATTTTCTTTTTTTTGTCTTCTCTCAATTGTTTTGATTGAAAATTGGAACAGCAAAATAATATATAATAATAAAAATATTCTAAAACAACTATACATATCTAAAAGAACAATAATAAGCAACAATTAAAATAACTATTTACAGTGGTGTGTATTATAAAACAAAGTCTGTTTATCCAGCAGTTCTTTGAATTTCAACCATATATTATATGAATAGGTGATTCTAGATGTTCTTGTCTTAATCGTGATAAGTTCGAGATGACAAACTTCAGTTACCAAGTGTACAAATTACTTCATAGTAGGAGTACTCTGATTCTTCCAGTTCTTGGTGATGACCTTTCTTGCTAATGTTAAGATACTCCATAAAAGAAAGTATTTTATTTTCATGACTCCAGTGTGAATAGGTGTATTAAATAAAATAAGAGATTTGGTCAGCAGAAATGTATCATTAAAAACAGACTGTAAGATAATTCATATTATTATCCCAATATGTTTTAAGTTTTATACATTCAAAAATATATGCTGCTAGTCAGCTTTAACATTTAGTTTACATTTTCAGCATCCTGTGTCTTTATTATACATCGATTCAACTTTATGCAGTGTGATAAAGGTTCTATGCAAGAACATCAACAGAATGTCCTCCACCTTAGTGATGAAGTAGTTTGTTTGGAAAATTAGAGTATTCATTTTTTATCATCTTCACTTGGGGAGTTATTATTAACAAGTCTAAAATATTCCCAATAGCTTTCTCTGTGACATACTGTTGATTTCTTAAGGACCTTATATATTTTAGATAGATGTCCCTTTCCAATTATATTCTGGTGCATTAAAATAATGAGTGAGTCAATGAATGTGCGGAAAGAATTTCTAGCTATTGGTTGCATTAGATTAATCTTATGTTCAACTAATTGTTAAAATTTTGAATTTCTAATCACATATCTTTGCTTAACTCAAACTTATTAATGATATGGTCAACATTTTGTAACTTCCCATTGTCTAGTAATTGATACCAGTATAACAGGTTTTTGTCTTTAAATCTAGTCATTGTTGTTAAAATAAATGTATTAATACTATTTTGAGTATAGGCAATTTGAAATACAATGAAAATCCATGCTTTATATTCAGGTTTTCTGAAAATGAAAAATTTAAAGGAGGTTATTATCATGTTAATATAATAAGAGTTAACTGGTTTATTTTCGTTTTCTATAAAATAATCTTTTACTAACTAATGAAATTTATTAGTAGCTATTTTAGTATGATATGATTCTGTTAAATTATTGGATTTACACCAAATACCTCCCGGAATATCTTTCCATTTGGCATTATAATTGTTATTTAACCAAGAAATTGTTATCTTAACAATTAAGGATAAGGGATATAATTCTAAATCAGGAAGACCAATACCACCCAATGCCCAATCTCTAATGTGATGGTTTAAATCCAATCTAGGCTTATTAGGAAACCATAAAAATCTCAGAAACCAAGAATTATACTTTTTATATTTTAGGGGGTATGATGGATAAAGATTGTATTATGTATACAATTTTAGGGTAGATAATAATTTTAATTAAGGAAAGTCTGTCTTCTATAGTGAAAAAATATTCCATTTATTAAGAGTTTGTTTTATGGAATTTAAGTTATTATAATAATTAAGGGTTGTTATATCTTTAATATTATCAGACAAGATTGTCCCCAACTAAGTGATTTTACCATCTTTCACAATGTATTTATGTAACTTATTATCTATTTTATTAATATTGTAATTAATATGTAGTATTTTAGTCTTATTCTCATTAAAATGAGTCCCAATGTCTTCTGGAATATTTGTATTACTTGGAATACTGCAATAAGAGAAGAATTGCAACCAGTATGCATTTTCTGAAGGAAATGAAGTCAGGAGTCCACATGTATGCCATTATTTAGTGAACTCAATCCTTAATGATTTACCAGAAGACCACACATTTTATGAAGAGCAGAACAACAATGTGAGACAAAAATCTGGACATTCTGTGAAATTTTGGACAGTTGTGAGGTATGTTAGGTGATGTAGCTGAGCTTCACAATAGTCTTTTTGACTGTAACCTTAGTAAGACTCTATGAACTTATGAACTGCAGTTAAGGGAAAACTCTACCCAAGAACTAAAAAAAATGTTGTGTTTTCACTCTATCTTTGTTTTCAGACCTATTTTAACACATCAAAATCACTCTAAATGCTTTATTTGTAATTTTAGCCTGTTTACTACAACATGACTACCAATGGGGCTTGATATATCAATGTGATCTTGTTCTTCCTTTAGCCTTTCTCTTTCCTATAATGCATTTCAGACATAAAGAAGTAGGGTTACCACCTGTCCCACTTTGCAAGGGACAGTCCCTCTTTGGGCGGTTGTGTCCTGACCAAAAATATTAAAAATGGCAAATGTCCTGAGATTGTAGGACATAATTATGTCCCATATTTCATGTAATAGTTGCATAAAATAGTTATTTCTGTATCTAAAATACCTAAATGTTGCAAGAAACAGAATAAGCAACTAAACTGCTACAAGAATAAGCTTTTATTTGGGCAAAAAAGTAAAGTTCTATCCTTTGTACTGACCATGGGCATGTGTCGGCCTGTAAAATCTGATGTGTGTCCCGAAAATGTCCCACTATGGCCATTTGAAAAGGTGGCAACCCTATAAGGAAGTAACTGTGAATCCCCATGCCACTGATATATAATGGGATTTGTGTGAGTCACTGTCATCTTGTAAACTTCTGTAAAAGGACTAGTTCTTTTCTGTCTCTAATCACTCTCAGTTATATTTTTCTCAGAGCTTGTTTTACCCTATACTTAGAAGTTATCCAGCTATAGCCATAAAAGTAGCTAAACTACAGGCCTTTGTTCGGGGTTTTCTTTTGTAGTCCAAGATGAATTGACAGTCCCCTCCCCCCACACTACAGCATGGGTCTATATTAGGGCACCAAAGTTTCAGAACTTCGAATGTTCTAATATCGAACCCCATTCAGTGAAAGCTGAAAACATCAAACAGACAGAACAGCAAATTTTTTCCTAGGGAAAAAATTAGCTGTTCAAAAACACATACAACACAAGCACACCAAACAAACAGCAATCCACACACATACACCTAAAATCTTACACCTAACCCTACAGTAAACTATACACACACCACTAACTATCCACTTACCTTAACCCAGACCCTAACCCTAAGGTCCGTCACTATCACACACCCACCTCACCCATGCCCTAACCCTAACTCACCTACCCCGCTCTAACCCTCACATCCACACAATTGCACACTTACCTGACCCACGCCCTAACCCTAACTCACCTAACCCGCTCTAACCCTCACGTCCACACAATCGCACACATACCTAACCCACACCCTAACCTTAACTATCCTAACCCGCACTAAATTGCACACTTACCTGAACCCTACCCGTAACTTTCCACCACAGCGCTGAAAATACTGAAGCAACAGAAATGGGCAACCAAATTCTTTCACTTGGAAAAAATTTGTTTTTCTGTTGCGTCAATATTTTCAGCTTTCGCTGAATAGGATTCGATATTAGAACATTTGAAGTTTTGAAACTTCGATGTTCTAATATAGACCCCTACAGCATAGATGTTAAAACTGTCACTGCAATAAGAGACTCTTATAGAATCAAGTGGAATTAACAGCTCATAATGGAAAGGAGGGACTTGCAATATAAATCTCTTCCCCTCTACCTGCAGTAGGAAGATTTGTTTAGTTATTTAAATAGTTTCATTATATTTTCTGGAAGCAAGTTGCAGAAACTTCTTGATTATTTAGGTTTGTTTTATTACTAGAGACACTTGATTTAACCCTTATTATATCTACAACACATTACTACTGTAACTTAGTTTAGCATAACTATTTCTTTCTGAGGTACAGCTGTCTTGTGTAAAGTTATTTCTGTAATTGCTTGACATTCTAGATTTGTTAAATTACAGCAAAACACTATTTTGCTAACATGACTCCATGATGCTGGCACAGTAAAAGAATGTGCTGAAAATTAACTCTACTCCAAAGTCCATGTAGTGCAACATTTTTTTGGGGGTGGAGGGGGAGTATGTACTGAATATCTCATGAAATTATAGTTCACTTGCATTAGTCATAACTAATGCATTCTTTTTGAATTTACTATGCTGCTCTCAAATGCAATGTCAAACTATTAAACAATTTTCAATTCCTTGTCATAGCATCAGTAATTTTTCTTTGAGATACTCTTGTCTTTGTGCATATTTTCAGTTATAATGTTAATCCACTCATCTATTGGTTTGTTAATGTGCAAAAGACACACTATTCAGCAAAACAGAGTCCTTCATAATGTCACATTACTACTCATGTTATGGTCTCTCCAAAACTAAGAAAGAAATGTGTGCAATTTGCAGGAAACAGCACTCATGAGGGTTACAACCTTCAGTAAATTCAGAAGTGCAGCATCCCATTCCAGTTGTACTAACTGAACTTGTGATGTCAGGCAGTGAGCGCATGACTAAACTTCTGTTTAGTGTCATGAGTACAGAATGTCAATTTTTCCTTCATAATTTTCCTGTCTACCTTTGTGCAAGTCACTCTACCATGCCGTGTTTGTGGCATTTGGGAATATTGGACATCTTACTCAACGTTTTCCTGAATATTGCAGGCAGAAATCCATATGGTTCTTCATAGCACTGTTTGTTTGTGTCTTTTGGCTTTTCCCGGTTAGGGGTCGCCACAGCGGAACTCCGGTCCGCTAATGATTGGCAGTTGATTTTTATGTACCGGCTTGCCAGGCCTGATGCACAAACTTCAACGAAGGTACGCCCATTCACGCATGTCTCCACGCAGAAGACACTCTAGCTGAGAATCAAACCAGCCAGCGTCTTCATAGCACTGTGCTGTTTGTAAAAATCTATGTGTACCATGCAATTTACTTCTGGATACCAAAATAAATGTATCACATTACACATTCCCCTTGGCCATCAACTTCATGACGCCTGCATAATGTAATCCTCTCTCACATTGTGCATCAGACATTAGTACGTGGTCACACAAGTTACAATGTGTCAAGGGAACCAGCCATCATCATCTGCACAGGTGAAAGGGAGCACACTACACAATGTCTTGGACTGTAAACACTGTTAGGAGAGCATAACTGACATACAGGATTTTGAACAGTGTGCTGCCTGTGGAATGTGACCACCCACTTGGTATTAAGGCTCATGGTTAATAATAGTTTCTCAGACATTGTGTAAAACGGTGTCTTTCCATGGGATTGGTTTCAGCTTGTTAGATCTGCTCACTATGTTTTCTGTTGTGACAAAAGCTACTGTATAGATACACACCATGTTTGTTGAGACTATTTATTTTCTGTACGTTTGTCCATGGCCTTATAAACTTGTCAGTGCCCTACTGCAACTAACATACTCACTTTAATAGTAATCAAAGCCTTTGAAATAAAACAGAGTATACAACTACTTATACAAAATTGTCCTGTACACATTAAAATGAATAATTCCGCTGTGCTTGAGCACTACTCTACACATCCTATGGGTGGGAGTCCAACAACTATGCCAATTTTTAGTTCCAAGATTGACACTGCTATTAACTATGTGAATCACTGTCTTTTATAAGATGGATTAATTTAGTTTCAGCAAATGTCCACTAATTAGTAGCACTGACCTCTCAGTAATTATAGTTTTAGAAGGAGTGCATCCACCCATCATTGTGGTTCCCTTCGCTTACTACATCATCATACATAACTTAATAGTGTCACTCCCGCCGGGACTTCAAGTCACTATAGCATGGCCTTTACAACTGTTATGTGTTGCAATTATAACATCAAACAATGAAGAACATAAATTGATACCCTTGAAAATCCCCCCAATTGGAATTCCTTTGCATGTACATCATTTCACAGGCACTGTTTTACCAACCATATCTGGCATGAGTCACACTGCCAGTATCTAACATCCTGGTAGCAACATGCTTACACAATGTTTCTGTCGTGAATGAATGGTATCACCACAAATTTTATCTTCTCATTATAACCACTTGTAATCTGGCAAGGTGGAAACAATGGCATTATTCTTATTCCAAAGTAACTCCTTCAAAATATAGTAAAAAGTTTTAAATAAAACAAACCGGTGTGAAATTTCCTTTCACAAAAAAATAGTATAACTATTCTGTACCTTACAAACTCAAGTATGAGCTGTCCCATTTGGTGCAAGGGCTACACTACCTGAACATATGACCACAGACCACTCCTGCACACCTGATATTGCTTTACAGTTAATTTGTAAAAAATGACATGCTTATGCATGCTTTACTCTGGCAGCTTATAACTTCCCCGCAGCTAACTAAAGTGTGCATGTAAACATCAAAAGAACGGATGGGCCAGTCTCATCATAACATGGCTATAAGGAGAGCAACACTGTCATGGATTCTCGCTGTTCTGGTCCTATTCAGACATCTACCATGCATTCTATAATTGCAGTACCACACCTGATATCTGCCTTGTGGAATAAAATATAACAGTCTCCAAGCAGCAGCTTTGTATGCAGTACAGACACAACAACTCACTTCTGGCACATATGATGACTAACATATATAGGTTTTCTTTACGGTTGACCAGGATGAAAACCTCAGTGTCTCAGTTAAATGAAAACAGCTGTGTTATGGCATGCACCAGGGATTCTTTGTAAGCTGCACCCTTTTTTTGTGTCATGCAACTACCAAATTCAACTGTTCTTGTGTCACACGTCACTGCACACCTTCCTCGACTACGTAAAACCCTGTACTCTGCAACATGTCACAAGATGATTCCCTTTCATTGCAAGTACCACAGTACTTATTAATAACCATTGACAACATCTAAAAACATAACTGTTTATATAGCACAACACTTATATTGCTATGTGTTTACTGGTCAATCTATATAAAACACAATAATCTAATAAAATACAGTTATGCACATGTCTTCTGCTGCAACCACTGAATTCCTATTTAATATATGCTACATCCTTTTCCAATCAGTAAATTCCTGTCTTGCCATTTAGACTGTACTGAATACGTATTAACTAGTAGCGGCTGAATAGGCATAATATCATGTGTACATCTCTGACTCAACAGATGTATATTACACCTGCAGTTCTGAACATAGCTGGGTCCTACTCTAGTACTGTGACATTTTACTCTGTACTACTCGGTCTTGCAGTCCCTTATATTTCTTACTGTCAGTGGCCTTCTCACCTACAATTACTTCTTCTTTACAGATACAGCATATCACTCCAATCAGCATAACTTATACATTTCAACAAAGGACACATGAAAGTCAATTGAAATCTAAACTGCTGCAAGACTTTGTTTGCGACATAAAATCGAAGTACACTTCACCCTTCTGACTCCATCCTACATGTCACTTAATCATTCAGTTGCAGTTTTTCTGACATGTAGACTTTATCCAATGTTCATGTTTATATTCTTCGTCAATGTAATGCTAACTACACAACTTATAGTCTCATACTCATGCTGAATATGCAGGTAGAGAATGTGCTAGTAATATACAAAGGAACACTATGTCATTTGAACACACACCACATAATGTTATCATTATAAATGCCATCACACTTACCTTTGCTATTAGGTTTCTTGTATGCAATATTTACCATGACTAATCTGCCACTATTTTTGGACTTCTTCCAGGTCATCTTTCTCCAGATGGTATCCCCACATTGGCATCACCTGTAATGCACATAAAGAATACATGCAAGCATGACTGAAACATATACACGTACATATGAGTAAATGCATAATTCTATTAGAGTGTTAAATATCATGTCAGTACCTACCTTTGCTGTCTGCAGCATAAATCCTTCATCCATGTGAAATACATTTTTAATCATCATCTTTGACCTTCACCTCCAACAATATTCACGCCATTTACATAGTATTATAACATACATATTACACAAAATTTTAATATCAGTATTTCTCAATCAACATCAATCGTAGATGATAGAGACACATTCACACATATTTCACATATATATAAAACTATATATATATATATATATATATATATATATATATATATATATATAAAACTATACACACACACACACACATATATATATATATATATATATATATATATATAGTTTTATACACACACACACACACACACACATATATATATATATATATATATATATATATATATATATATATATATATACGTACACACATACAATTTACATTTTTATACTCTTGCTCTGTAGTTATTACTACCCACTTAGAAAAAACATTTTCAGCTAATACACACTACTGGCATGTTATCCCAAATGTCTGCCACCTTTGCATCTCATTAGCTAAGACCAGTCCACATTTTGTCACCACATCAAGTATGTTCAAAGGCATAAGTGCAATCACCCAAACTATGTGCAAACGTGGATGGAAACAAAGACTTTATCCAATAACTTCATCTCCTAAACTCCACATGATACAAATTCAGTGGGCCATCCCGTCCAAAAACTATATTTCATTTTCGATAAGGAGTTCATGTCAGTTTCTATAACTGGATATAAATGACTATCTCATTCTCAAAGGAAATATGTAAATGGTTGCTGTAGGGGACTGTTTCACAGTTAGTAACTACTAATGTTTCTTCCTGCATTTCTTTCCTGTATGGAATGACAGTAGTCAGATTAGTGGCTGCTGTCAAAGTCTTGCAGACTACCTGACACTGTTTCTCTCTTTATATGTAATCATTTCACTGCTTAGAATCCGAGCTTCAATAACCTCCTCACATGTTGGACAAGTTCTCCTTATTTTCTACATTAATCAACATTACCACATACTCATAACTATACAGTTCTTTATGTGTACCTGACTACTTTCTGAAAAAGGGCGACAGCAACTGTGAAATGACAGTATTGTTTTCAGGCCGCTCAGATCTAGCTATGTTTCTGGGCAGCTGTGGTACTTCCATTGGCTCCACACTCAGACTACCTGTCTTAGCAGACACTACATTCATCATGAGATCATAGATGCAGTCATACTTCCTACTTTCAAATATAGGCTTTGTTGTCCACTCCTGCATTGTCTTGGGATACACTATGTATTTCTTTTCACCAACTGACTCAGAGCAACTAGAGGGGTACTTAATAACTAAATGTTCCCTATTTTGATTTGCATTGTGGTCCAAAATAGCTAACATTCTTCTTTCTTTCATGCTTCCATAGCTGAAGTGCTCTAACGTTGGACAGTAACAGCACAACAATGAATGGAATACCTCCAGATTGCCATTATGACAAAACAATGTAGTCGGCTTCAGATCTTTTAGAAACAATTTAGCAATAACCCACGCCTGGGTGTGGGTAATGCTGGATTTACCCACTGTTGGCATGGTTTGGTCATAAGGGCAAAGCCCGAGTGGCCAAACAAAGACAACTGTGGGTAAATCCAGCATTACCCACACCCAGAAGTGGGTTATTGCTATTATACAATAACATTATTTAAGAAAAAAATACTTCGTTTTCTTAAATAATGGCATTGTATAATGCCTCCTTGCTGCCCTTCCGCAGCTGTCCGGTATTCTGCGGCAGTTCTAATGTACTGCTCATGCGTATGCTTACGCAGTACATCAGAGCTGTGGGTGGAAGCAATGGAGTAAGCAAGATCTCCGTTGCTTTTTAGAAAGTGTCTCACTATGTTAAACTCCTTTAACATAGCGAGACACTTTCTAAAAATAATGGAGATCTTGCTTTCTCCATTGCTTTAGAAAGTGTCTCGCTATGTTAAAGGAGTTTAACATGGCGAGGCAGCTGTAAAAAAAGCAACGGAGATCCTCCTTGCTCCGTTGCTTTTTTTAAAGCTGTCTCGCTATGTTAAACTCCTTTAACATAGCGAGACACTTTCTAAAAAGCAACGAAGATCTTGCTTTCTCCGTTGCTGTAAGAAAAAAAAAAGACATACTAATGGAAAAAGTCCAGGTGACCGGACCTTTTTCCATTAGTATACGTCTGATTTACAACATGCACACTGACCAATCAGCGTGCACGTTTTGGAATATTAATGAGGGGGTAGTTGTATAATGGGATAGTTATAATCTTCTGCAGTGCACTGTGACACTCATCTCCTTCTTCTAGCCACATTTTATCACTCCCTCGAGAAACTGGTATTTCGTGTGGACATTTCATATTTTGTAGTGCCCCCCCAACTATGTTTGTCAATCACATGAAATGACAGTGTCAACCATTTCTCCACAAGTAATACTGGATCCCCATCACACGTTGCCGTACACCACCACAAATGATTACAAATACTGTGACACCATGGCATTAAATTCTTTTGTCCTTTCTGTTTGGCAGCTAACATAATTTTTTATGAATACTTTTGCACATTTGCCATATGTCAAACTGATGTTCTGTCTGAGTAAATTCACTATGCATTACTGATGCTATACCACGATGCCTATCTGTTGCTTCTACACTGATAGTCACACCCTTACTAATTAAATTTCTTATGCACCTTTCAAAATCTATCTTTCTCCAGTCCCACTGATGCCACGCCTTCACAAACCTGCTCCACTGCAAAATTCAGTATGTATCCTGTGTCTAAATCCATCATACTGTAGGTACAGTACTTAACTGAAAATCCAGGGCTGTCACAGCTTCAGTCTCCACCTAACCATATCAATCTCCCTTCAACGTCCTTCAACAACTGTTTCTGATATTCATGCCAATGAAACTGAACAACTGGGAAAATATACTGACTCTATATTTCACGGTATGTGGTCTTTCCAATGAATTCTAAACCAAGGTAGACACAAAACTTGATATGTGTGAGTATTTACTTCCACTGAACGGTACTGCGGCTACACTCATTATGTTTATTGCAGGCATTTGACCAAGCAGTGGTTGGCTTTCCCAACTTATAAGTTCATGTTTATTAAAACAAGACACTTTCACAGAAATAAATGTGCCGAGTATGGTCTTTTTCTCAATTTCAATAGCCAGTGTCTCGCATACAGGACATAATCAACTTCAACAACAACTTATCAAGGTGGCTCTCAAAAACAATTAATTTTTTTTTTGTCTCACAAGAATCTCTTCCTCGGAAAGTTCCAGAAATGATTCATGCAGCTTAGACTGAGACATACTGACTGATGATTCACACCAATCTGGGTCTTCTTGAATCTCCTCAGTCTCATTTCCAGTACATTCTTCAGACATACGCTGTTTATTACCGGTGTCACTAAAGATGCTACTGTCATCACGTTGCTCTGGGACCTGCACTGGTTCAACGCTAGACTGCAGCACTGAATGATGATTACTATCACTCTCCAAAGTCTTATCATTATGACCTACATCCTGTTCTGTGCTTGCCTGCAAGTCATCTCTCTTCTCTATTCTAGGAACGTGATTCACAGCCCTTAACTTGTTTTCTTGTTTAACCAAAGTGTGTGACTTGATAAAAATCTATTGTGGTGCGGCCCACCTTACTACCTTTATACTACTCCTGCTTCTTGTCACTTCCATCCTTGTGTGTTGAGTAAATGTTGGTCACTCAGATGTACAGCAACTCATAGTCAACTCCACTGCAGTAATCAGTCACATATGCATAGCCCGATTCTCATCTACTCCTGAAATTGCATGCTATTATCTCATAATTACAATGCATAATACTTAGATTTATAAATTGTCAGTTGTACACCACTGTGCAAGAAGTGAAACAAGAAGTGCATAGTATCCTTTCACATGCACTTTTGCCTCATGCAAGCCATTTAATTTACTTGCGTATTACTTGAGCTGGGTGGCTCCTCCAAATGTTCTTGTGTAGGCTGTGCTCCTGACAACAGGTCCTCCAAAAGCTGTATATTAGAAGGAAAAACACTTCATATTCTACAATAAGAAACCACCACGATACCAAGCACAAAGGAGCAAACAAAAGCACGAAGGACCATACAATATGATAAACGTCGTTTAATCCATGTACAAAAAATAATGATAAGCGCTTTCACTCATTATCTTCAGACCATATAAAAAACCTGTTGCTCACAACTCAAATAAATATGCTGTTAGACCCAATCAGAACTCAGCTCATAAGCATTAATTAGTCAGCCTTAAGGGAGCAAGATGAAGTACATCCAATAGATAATAATGCATAATAATAAAAATAAATACATATATAAAATATCTATCTATAACACAATTATTTAGATATACCTACATGAACATTTCAATAAAAATATATCAATAAAAAATAAAAAAAATCTAGATAGTATTCACTTAACCCTACACCTTCTAGATTTTAAAATAGGTTTTAGGGAGGCTTTCTCATTTAAGCCTTTACCCCAATCTGCTCTTAGCCTTATTATCCACCTACACTCCCTATTCACTGTAAAAGTTCTAATATCCCCTTCCCCAGGACTGGGCATAATGACATCTATAACCATAAATTTAAAGTTATGTTCATCTCCCATCTGCATAACATGTTTCGACAATGCATTATTATTTGAATGTATCCTAATATTGCAGAGATGTTCCCTAATCCTATCTTTAAGCATTCTATCTGTCTTTCCTACATAATAGGAGCCACAGATAGTGCAATGAGCTAAGCAGACCACATGTTGTGTGTAGCAATCAACAAATACCCCAAACACAAATCTCTGCCCTGTATCTGGGTGAACAAACTGACTGCTGCTATCTATCCTCTCACAAAAATTACGTCTATCACATGGTCTAGTAAAAAACTCCTTCACAGATGTATCATTAGGGGGACCTCTGGAGTGACATAGCATTCTCGTTAAGTTCAGTTTATTCTTGAACAAAAATCTAGGAGCATCCCCCACAATATGCCTCAACTCAGAGTCTTAATGTCAATATATCCCAATGTTTCCTAATAACCTCTACTATTATATTAATGTCACTACTATAAAATGTTGGTACCTTTATTCTCCTCACCTCCTCATTGTTTGCCCTTTCATCATCCATTCTCATGTGAGGTGAGAAGTAGGGGCAGGCCACATCCCCTCTCAATCCAGGTATTTCCCCTAATACTTTATCTACCTCTGAAGCACTATAACCTCTTGTAAGCACTTTATCTCTCAAACTCAAAATCTCTGAGTGAAAACTATCCTTAGATGTGTTGAGTCTGGATGCCCTCATCCTTTGGCCTTTGATCACATTTCTAAATACATAACTTGGGTGCATGCTGCACCTGTGAAGTAGTGTATTTCTATGGCATGGTTTCCTAAAGATGCCTGTGTTGACCATACCATTACCAAATATTTTGAAATAAACATCCAAATACTCAATCCTGACAGTAGAAGAAGCCATGGCAAACTTTAAATATCCAGTTACTTTATTCAACTGCTCATGGAAAGCTGTTAACTGTTCCCCACTGCCTGTCCAAATAAAAAACAAGTCGTCGACAAAACAATGATAAAAAGGGATGTATCTAACAAAAAGTTCCATCCCAAACATAAAGTCCTCTTCCCAACAGGCCATAAACAAGTTTGTATAGCTATTGGCACACAAAGTGTCCACAGCTATGCTCTCTTTTTGTAGATAAACAACGCCTTCAAACATAAAGATATTATTCTCAAGGACTGTTTCAAGAAACAGGCATAATAAATCTATAAAGCTACAACTGTATTCACTATGCTTAACAAGATATTTCTGGGTATACTCAATCCCCACAGCATTCGGAATGATGGAAAATAAAGATTGAACATCCAGAGTAATGAGACAGTAATCCATTTCTACAGGCAAGGTGTTAGTACAGATGTACAAATACACTAAAAAATGTTTAGAATCTTTAAGAACAAATGCATTCTTATCCAGGACCAGGTGCAGGAACTTCTCAATATACAAAGAGAAGGGTTCTGTGCACCAGCCCCTTCCTGCAACAATAGGTCTTAAAGGTGGTCTCACCCCATCCTTATGTATCTTGGGCAACCCTTGTATGATAGGTATAAGGGGATTATCCATCTTTAAATACAGAAACAGCTCATAAGATATCAATTTACATTTCAAGCTATCCTCCAGCATACAAAATATCCTCCATTCTAATGCATGAACCTGTGCCATATCAATAATAAAGTAAAATTCACTTTCACTCAACATCACTCTCATAGACCTATCATAATCAATCTTGTTCATGATCACTATCGGACCACCTTTATCTGCCGGTCTTATTGCAATATTAACATCTTTCTGCAAATTCAACAGTGCTGTCCTCTCTCTCATATTAAGATTATATTTCCTAATCCCAGAGTATAGAGCACTTTTTTTATCATCATATAACTCATATAAATCCTTCTCTACTAACTTATTAAATGCATCAAGTAGTGGATGGCCATTGGGTACATGAAAACTCAGTTTTTTTAAATGAAAATTATCTACGTTTGCAACATTACCAAATTCTAGCTTCAATAAGACATTCCTACTAAAAAGTTTAATGTCAAGCAATGTATCAGTCAAATCACTTTTCCTTGTAGGGATAAAAGTAAGTACTTTTTCCAGGACGTACATCTCATCCACAGTCAAAGCTATATCAGAGATGTTCCATATTAGTGAGCCCCCACTCAATTCTACATTTTCTTTAAAGTCTGACTTGAGTTCCTCTCCACCGACAGCTTCCGCTTCTGCTGGCCCCTGCTCATGGATCGATTTCTGCTCTCACCATAATCCCCAATGATGGGTAAAGGGAAGGATGGTGAAGAATTAGCCGTATGCCCTGAAGATTCACCCATTCATTGCAGACCCAACAACCACTGGGATTTTCCACCTTATATCTCCACCCAAAGGTAGAGGTTGCTTAGTTATAACTATGTTTATACCATCATTAACAGAAGTAGAATGTAAAGTGGCATATTCACCATTCAACCATTGGTTCCTGTTCAATAACCCTGGAATTAGCACTCAAAGTCCCAGAAGTATCAGCACAGTCACCGGGAGCCTGATTAGTAATAACTGTATTCATGTCCCTTGTATCAAGTTGACACACAAGCCCTGTTCTCATAGGACCTGGGTCATTTCTAGGCCATGTAAATACATGACCATTCTTAAAAAATGGTTGAGTCTCTATCTAATTTGAGTTTCTACTGCTGTAACAACTTCTTCTTGTACAAGCAAATGCTATCCAGGAGCCCTTCCATAGTTTTATCAAGTACATGCCCAGGATATTTATCATACAAAACTCTCTGCTGTTCTTTAATATTATCTTGCAATTTCGACTCCTCTGGTTTAAAGAAATCAACTAATAGAGTCATATAATTAAAGCTTACCTCAAGATTTAACTTCTGCCGGCGGGTAAGCAATTCAGGGTATTGGGTACCAAATGTGGGCATTTTCAGCACATGTAAGCCCCTATGTATAATTTTACGAAGAATACAGACCTCTAAATGTTCTCCCTGGGTCTGTATGCATTTTAATTTCATAAAATCAGCTTCCAATCATTCCATGGCAGTATGCAGAGCATCAAAATCAACAGTTCTATCATCCAAGGACACGCCCAATGGAGTAGTCTCATACAGTATCAATGGATTCTCATTGCTCATCATGCAATCTAAGAATCTGCTAGGATTTCTCCTCACTGCATTTAGGGACCCTCAGGGGGTATAATCTAATTCCAAGTCAGTTGCGTGTCCTTCAGTCATGCCTCCAAAGAGTATTAGGTAAAAACAAAGTAAGAATAAAACCAAAAAAACACTCCCAGGTGTAAATGTTCCATTGTAACCAAAATAACAATAAGAGACCACCACGATACCAAGTACAATGGAGCAAACAAAAGCACACGATATGACAAAAGTTTAATCCAGGTACAAAAAATAGTGGTAAGCACTTTCACTCATTAGCTTCTTCAGATCATATAAAAAACTATTGCTCACAACTCAAATAAATATGCTGTTAGACTCAATCAGAACTCAGCTCATAAGCATTAATTAGTCAACCTTAAAGGAACAAGATGAAGTACATCCAATGGATACTAATGCATAGTAATAAAAATAAATGACAACTCTGTCCCCACGTCTCAGTCTTCGTTGTTGAAAATCCATAACACATATGCCCGGTATGCAACCATGAGGTACAACCTGTAAAATGATAATATGTCATTTAGCAACTTCTTCCTCATCATGGATTCGTCACAAATGACAGTCCAAAATACATTGCTATTCCTGCAGAAGAGTATATAATGTAACACAAGTGTGTGTGGGCAAGTGTTCCAAACATTGGCCAAGTAAAATACAATTTTTCAATACCACAGAAATCAGAATTATGGATTATGCTTTCAACACTCAATGACACTGATATCACAAAATTCTGCTGTGCTTTCATCTTACACCATTCTGCATTGAACTCCAAATGTGTTACATAAAATACTCAATTAGCTATGACAGCTTGACAGCAAGGCACCACATGCATTCTTCTTAATCAGAAATTTGCAATATACTTAACTGGTGGTGGTTGAAAAAATGATGTTCAGAATGTGCAATGTACAATCATCCACCCACTTCATTTTCAGTTGACAGGATTTTCCACTAGTAACACAACATCAACCCTGTGAAAATTCTATATCGATCCCTTACCTATTGGTCCACTGTATGTTGCAAAATCACCTTATAGCATAGTACATTGCCCACAGAATAATTTCTACTACGATGGGGGTTAGGCATGCCATTTCAAAGTAGTGTGTGGTCAATGATGCACAGTGGCTGATTGGGGAGCTCCAGCTGTGCAATTTTTGCACGTGCTTGATGCAACGATACACAGCAATAGCATTCACGGGGGTGTTCATTAAAACACACTTCTGACAAGTGCACCAACTCATGTTATCGGTATTCACTTCATGTATTTCTAAATCACTGCTTCCACTACTTTCTCAACTGTGTTTTGGTCTTTTTTCTCCAGGTGCATATTCGGGTTCAAAAACTGAAGGGTACTGGACTATGTATATTCATCCCGAACACAATGTCAACTGCTTCTATGAAATGTAGAAAGCAAAACATTGTCCCCTAAAACATGACATCAATTCAGTAGTTTAACAGAGATTCATACATTACTCAATTTAAAACCATGCAAAACCATGCCAGTTTAAAAATGCATAGCGACCCATGCCGTGTGTAGTCTGATGAAACATGTGTCAAAAGTTTTACATACTCAACAACTCAATGCATAGACAAGTAGACTCCTTCTATAAGTTGAGTTCACATTTTACAGAAACATTCTGTTCAACCACACAAAACATTTAAGATATTTATATTAGGCCATTTTACATGTAACCAAAATCATCACTAAGAAGCTCATGAGAACTTGGTAAAATACTTGCCCTGCAAACTGAAGCATCAGTTTCCTGGAGAAAAAAAATGATTTCATGGTGGATATAATGGAGAGCCTCGGAGTCATTAGATAGGTAGGTCTCCAGCAGTTTTGCCACAGTTTAGATCATGGTAAGTATGGAAAGTTTCATATATGACTGACCTTGCAAATAGGTGAGAAATGCATATAGTCATGCCATATGTAACTTACGGAAGGAAGCCTGCCTCACATGCAAATGTATTAAAAAAACACTCGAGTGCTTCAAGACATTGTACTGCTACCCATGGCATGCAGCTTTTGTTACCAAAAGTAACAATTACTCATCTTTGTAATGTGCTTTCATGTCAGAAAGGGTTAGTAACATGCTAAGCAGTACTGTTAGTACCATCCCAAAACTACAACTATATAAACCATTTGGTTAGCAACAGGGATGGAAGCTCATGATAGACTTTCAGGATAAATGTTGCAGGTTACTGTTAGCCGGCATACTGCCTACCTGGAGCAAAAGTCAAATACAGCATTGGTGACACCAGATTTAATAGGTTTATGCCCTGAAAATTGTTACTGAAGGCAAAACCCATGAAAATCGTGAACTAGTAAAAAAAAGTTGACTGTTTGAATGTATCACCTCAGGACTACCTATTCAAGAAAAAACAGATGGACACCAACTTCATGCTCAATAGATAACAGCGTTGAGTCCACCATTTACCAGCATGCATAATGAAATACCTGCAAATAATGTGGGAGCTATTAAAGTCAGCCAGGAGACACAACTACCATTTGTAAGGTAGTACAGAGTCAATTATTTTGAGCTCAGAAGGAGGCAATACACTGATTTTGTGTCAGTCTATGTGAAAGGAATGCCCTGCCCTAAACACGTATTCAGAGGCTCAATGCACAAACCATGGTACATATTGTTCAGTACCCCTGCACTTGGACCACAGCATTCCTTGCTCACACTGCAGTATCAATGAAAACCAGGACAGAACTATAAGAGTACATTCAGTGTTTTATATGGAAAGTGCACTGAAGAGTTTTGCCACATCACATTGCTCTATACTGTCCAATGCACTGAACAATTTTGCCATTCTTGACAAAAACACATTAAAGAACCAATCAAACCAAGACAATTGCTGGAATGTTTTCCCAGCCCAATTTATTCAAATATTAGTACAATTCTGCAGCTTTATTTTGGCAAACAGGACAGAGTCTCTTAAATGACATATGAATTCAAGTCCACTGTCACTGAAGTGAACATGGTCATACCGGTATAACTCTGGTAACCTACAATTTATGGACTTATGGTGAATAACAGCCTATATACAGCTTCGTCTGTCCTCACATATAGCTATTACGCAGTCTTCAGATTTTATCAATGGCCTTAATACTTTGAGTGCTCTTCCAATGCATCCATTGTATTGCCTGCATATCTGACCATATAATATGCAGCTTAGACCATCATGTAAGCAGTCTGCCCATAGTTCCCTTTATTTTGCCTTTCAGATCCACAGGGGGGCATGTTGACAGGTCATTTTCTCCCAGATGCAGTATTAGAATATCTGCTTCTTCACCACTGCCATATTTCTCCCGCAGCATGGATAGCAGACCATCTCACCGCAAGCCTCTTTTTTCAACCCAGGACACTTGCATTCAAGACTGAGATACTCACATATTTTGTGCTCCAATTTCTGTAGCTCTTTTGAGGCCCAGTACACATAGGAATGGCCACATATCTACACCTGTACAGGTTTCTGATGGACACCTAGACCAACAGAGATGAACAGATTAACAAGCAACTACTGTCACCAATGCGCTCACAGCACAACAAATATGAAAACACCGCAACACACAGTGTGTATAATACCACCTTCCTGCTGCATGACTTGCTGCACTGTATATTTTTCATGTTCCATCACAGAACCCATACTGAAATAAGTACCATTACCAACAGTTCAAAAGATAGATGCTAGAAAACTGGATATAGTGGTCCATGAAAAAAGACAAAAGTAACATTGATCATTGAAATCGCCACACCCAGTTACAAAAGTGTGTTGCGTACAGAGAGGCACAAAGTCATAAAATATCAGGATCAGCAGGCAGAAATGAGGGCAATGTGGAAGAAAGATACCCAGACAGTTCCAATAGTAGTGGGAGCAATGGGTCTTATAAAAAAGAATCTACAATCGTATTTAGATATGTTAACAATCCGTGTAACCCCATACGAATTGCAGAAGGAGTCATTACTGGGCAAATTGCGGGTGCTGCGAAGAGCACTTCTGGCTAACATCAAAGATTGAAACAATACTAATTTTAAGAACTTTAATTGTACTTTGACTTAGGAATGGGGTCCATTCCCATCATGGTATTAGAAACCCAAAAGATTTAGAGAAATTAAAAAAAAAGAAGTGAAATGGATACCATTAAAATCAGTTATGTAATTTAGTAAAGGACATATTTTGATAGACAGCAAGTGTCAGACTGCGTTGTCATCTTGAATACACACTTTGATGAGTAATTTTATCAGAAGGTGCATTCCTACACATGAACTCCATAAGCCGGTTGTGTCACACAAGAGGGGAAAAGGAAAATCAATAACCATAAAAAACAAAAACATCAGACAAAGTCCAATGTAAGACACTGCTTACTTCACAAATCTCATAGTAGTGATACTGTCGACAAGCAGCAATAAGCCCTTTATCACAAGTAGATCTGTCATGGCCACTCATCAAATAGAGCTGTCCGCTATAGACATTACAATTTCTACTCCGACCAAGAAAATTATTTGTTAGTAAAGTATGATTGCATATGTATGCGTTCTGCATTTTACACTGGATCCCATGTCATGGTTGTTAACTCACAGCAAACTTCAACAGGCACTCTGTAAGCAACTTATAAATACATATCTAACATAGCATCATAGGAGGTTAGTAGGCTATTGGCCCTGAGGCCCTTATAAGCTTAGCCAAAAGTTTAGCCCATGTTTAGACAAGTCAGCACCTGATGCCCCTGTCCAGCAAGAACATGGGTGAAATCTCAGGGGTATATTTTCTGTTTCCCATCCAGTTATCCAGGTTGTGGTTAAAAAGGGGTAAAGAGGTACTCTGTTTGACATGGAGATGGAGTCTATTCCATAGATGGGGGGAGTCTCTGGGGCACAAATCTGTCCCACCAAGTCCTGTTGATGTCACAGATCAGGTTGAGGCCACACGTGTGAGTTACTTGAATGGAGCTTGACTTGCGGATATGCAGCAGTCCCATCAAGGTGGGGTCTCTGTCTACCTTGTATGCCAGACAGAGGTCACCTCTGAGGAGTCTGTATGAAACTGAATAGAAGGATAGGGATTTTAGCCTATCTGTATATGGTAGATGTTTGAGGCCTTGGTGAGGAACCTCTGTGGTCTTTCCAGCTGATGCATGTACTTTGCGAGGTACATGCCGAAAGAGGCGTTGTACTCACTAATGGGCCTTATGAGGGAATAATACAGGAACATTATGATCTCCTTGTCCCCGGATGAGATGCCCTTACTTAGTAGAAGGCTTTTCATGCAATGGAAGCAATATGGTGGTGAAAAGTCAGTGCTATCAACCTGGGTGCCCAAATTCCTCATGACTAATTGCATGCTGAGGACATTGTTATTAATGTGATCATTTGTGGGGACGTCACTCTTCCCAAACGGGATGATGATGATGATGCATTTTTTGGTATTCAGCTTTGAGGCCATGTTTCTGGCATTAGTCATTTGTCTGAGTGAGACCCTCCTGGAGGAAGTCCACAACACTAGGGGAAATGATGACAGCACCCAGCTTGCCATCATCTGCAAACTTGGTCAGCCATAGCCCACCGGTTTTGGTCTGCACCTCAGAAAAGTATATCACAAACAACAGAGACCCCAAGACTGAACCCTGGGGTATGCCACTTGTTACAGGCCTACTGCTTGAGGTGGCTTCCCTTTTTTTAACTAGGTGGGTTCTATCAGTGAGCCAGCACATCAGTACACACACACTAACAGATACAAGTATATGTTTCATCGGGTTCACTTCAGCTGATCGAGTTTCCGAAATCTCGAAACTCATATGGTGGAGACCATATGATTGAGTTTTCAGAAACTCGAACATCTGAAGGGGAGGGGGGGTTAAATAGAGGGTATGAGTGTTTTAGGTGAGGGATTCTGTAGGGGGCAAGCCCTCTGCACTCCTACAACTTAAATATTCTAACTTTGAGATTGTGCTACATCGGGGAACAGGGAAATCTCTTGTTCCGCAGTGTCTGCAGAAGCGTGGAACAGGAGATTTCCCTTTTCTCCACTGTAGCATGATCTTGGAGTTAGTATATTTAAGTATGGGGTGTAGGGGGTGCAGGGGGGCTTGCCCCCCTGCAAAAATGTCTTTAAATGTGTTTTTTTTTTCACTTCTGATGTTCGAGTTTCTGAAATCTCGAACATATGGTCTCGATCATATGAGTTTCGAGATTTCGGAAATTCGATCATCTAAAGTGAATACATTTCATCATATATATGTACGAATACACATATACATACATTTTTGTGACCATGTAATTCTGGACATAAACATCACTTCAACGCACAGGTGTATGTATATATCTACAACCATCCACACAACCTCAGAATGGTTCTGCTGTTAAGATGAAGCATAATGGAACATCTATGTGCCTGCTGCTTTCTGATTTGGCCCTGTAAGTAGTGAGCCATCAACTGCAGCAGCAAATAGCACTCTAATACACAACCTGCATAGTATCACACACATTACCAGTGAGAGGAGTACAATGATCTGATCCTATGATACAGAAACATACACAAAATCACACAAACACTACAAAGTATGTATGGGTTATCATTTTGTAATACTTATATGGAGACACATATTTACAAAAACAACACAAGATGCACACACGTGTATGCATTTGCACTTACACAGCCACACAACCGGTCCACCGAAACCACTATTGTCACATATATACATGAAAATAGAAGATGCACATACATGAGATTAAAAATGCTGGCTTACATGCATAGTTGACATACATTATGGAAATGTGATACCAATTACTTATATAGTTCCCTTTCTCTCTCCCTGTCTGTATTTTGTAGATAAGAATGTGTGTATGTGTGTGTGTGTATATATATATATATATATATATATATATATATATATATATATATTTATTTGCAGTTTGTTTGCCAGCATAGTCCATTAGGCCACAAGGAGCCCATTTTCAATGGAGTCCTAGGGAGAAAAGCTCCAGAAATATACAAATACATAGTACACATTGCACATATACATTACAGATTATCTCATAGGAATACGAAGTAAATATAAGAAAAAGTTAACAATGATAGAATACATCAGTATAGTTCATTAAACAGCAATAAAAACACTTTTTTTTTTACAAAGGTAGCAGCATAGGGTAACTGTTAAGTAGTTGGTCAAATAGTTCAATAGAGCTGTGGAATTATAGGAGGCAGTGAGATGGTGTATTTAGTTCTAGGAGAGTAGGAAGTGGTATTAGAAGGATTAGGTAGGATGGGAACAGGAGCACTTCCATTGTGAAGTTAGGTGTGAGTGCAGCAAGGTTTTAAATGAGGAGAGACTGCTGGTGATGTGGATAGGATATGGGAGAGAATTCCA